>NC_059337.1:108052500-108332500 GCF_018350155.1 Leopardus geoffroyi | reverse complement strand
GTCAATTTGATGTGTGCCCCTTCATCTCTTTCTTCCTTGCTATATTTTCCAGATGGCATATATATAAGCTAGAAGCGGGCCATTGAACTTGCACTATACTTTTTCATTCACATAAACATTATGTCTAGGCACTAAGATACTGCAGCAATGTTTAGCAGTTATCACCCTGACTCAGAACAGAAGTTTTGGTCAGTAATAGGCTATGTCCACTTAAGGGACACACAAGTTATACTAACCTTTTGTGTATTTGCTTTAAGGACCCTATCCATTCTGCTTAGAACTTTTAATTAGATCTCTCCTCTCCTAGTGGGGATAGGACAAATCCTCCTGGACAAGAAGTTTCCTTTTGCTACAAAATGCGTTTATTTCCAGACAGACAAAATTCTCCAACAGCGTATAATGAGTACATAAAGTCCTTTTGATAAATGTCCTTTTATAAGAGCCATTTCTAATTATTAAAATGCATACCAAACATTCGTCTCTTAAAATATAACTTAAATAACCTGCTAATGTAGGAGTCCTGAGTGGCGTGCGATTCTTCACCGAGTTCAGAGCCGTATCCACACGTGGTCCCAAAATGAGATTTCACAAGTCAGCAGGCAGCAAACGTGTCCAGCTCACCTGCTGGTGGGAGGAGTAGTTGCCGTGGTGGCCGCGAGCCCTCTTACGTGGAAAAAGTCATGTGCGGACAAAGAAGCATGATATACGCAATGTGGAGGCGGCATTTCACAGAATGCAAACACCATTCAGGTAAAGAAGTGGACTGGAGAAGGAAAGTTCAGGGAACACAAGTCTGTTTGCATTAGTAGGTGTCATGGCACCGTCTCACTGGGCACTCAATAAATATCCATTAAAGTAAGTATAAGACCAGAAGCTGGAACAGATGTCTTGGTGCCCAACATCTGTTTTCAAGATAGGGCTTGAAGTTGTTTGATGGATGCTCTTTTGTTTCCTCAGAGTATATCATTCTCTTTGGATAGTCCATTTCCTTATCTTCAAATTCTCGATTAGCATTTACAGACTTCTGGCACACTGCTAGTATTTGGGACTCCCTGGCTTAACGGAGAGCACAGAGTGGTCCATATGAAATCTTGATTTGTCTTTGGAAGTAAAAAGCTGCTGTGGCTCACTTTCTCGGATCTAGGAGATTCTTCACACCTTCTCTTCAGTTGATTCCTTTTGATATCCCAAGCCCAAAGTAGCCATGGAACCTCCTAGGTGGAGCAGATTTCTTCATGAAATCTCATTCCAGTATCAAATATTTCCAGTACCACGGCTCCCTCAGGATGTGAAAGAGCTGACGTTCTGTCCTTCAGAGTTTTCCACCCGTTCTCTGAAGGTAAGGTTCTTGTTCTAAGGCTGATACTAGGGAATGCCCCACAAAGGAAATTCCTGGAAAATCTGTATCCCCTTGTGATTCATTCTCTGTAAGGCTAAGGTTGTAATTCTGGAGACACAAAGGAAAAGTTTCTAAATTCATCCTGGTTAATCATAGGAAGATGCCCCTCATCAATTGGGGTTAAAACTGGCTCTTCCTTAATGAAGTCAGGGTCAAAATTACTGACATCTTCTCGGGATTTCTGTCAAAAGGAAACAAGTATTAGTTTGGGGGCACATGAGACTTCCTCATCTTCCTTGGGCCTGTGCCTGTTCCAGAGAGGTCCAAGAATGGCACTGAAACTCTCTCAGTAGCATTATTTACAGTTATGACAGTTATGGCTAAAGAGCACTGTATTGTAATTCTGCTGCACCATGTATGGTATGGCATTTGGTAACCACCAGTTCACTAACCCCATGAAAATCGTACTGAGGAGGCCGGCCTTAGGGTGGGAGGCAAAGCAATTAATTTGGTCACCTGATCCAGGTGTCTCTATCACCCTTTACTCTGCATTTCACTAAGGTGCCACTTCTCAACAGGTCTTGCTGAAGGCCGCACACACTTGGTTGTCAACAGAGTGTAAGTTCACACTTGCCTCACCTACTGTTTATACACAGGGCTATGTGTGTGAAGAGATCTTTCTTGAAAGATGGGCAAGTGCGGAGTTTAGGAAACCACTGCCTCTCCCTTTATTCACCAGTTGGATCCATGATGCCCTGCTGGCAAAGCCTTCCCTCATCCCCAAGGAGTTGGCAGGGGGAGGCCCATTAAAGGAGGTGGCTTTACGGCTTGGTGTCTGGTGTCCAATCTTATGGACTGTTACAGATTAAGCTAGCTGTGCATTTGGAAACGTTGATATTTTACATCTTTGTAAACCAATGCTGAAAAGATCATTTCTGCCATTCTCTCCTATCTCGACCCATGGATGAGAAAGAGCTTAGTTCGGGGCGCCTGGGTGGCGCAGTCGGTTAAGCGTCCGACTTCAGCCAGGTCACGATCTCGCGGTCCGTGAGTTCGAGCCCTGCGTCAGGCTCTGGGCTGATGGCTCAGAGCCTGGAGCCTGTTTCCGATTCTGTGTCTCCCTCTCTCTCTGACCCTCCCCCGTTCATGTTCTGTCTCTCTCTGTCCCAAAAATAAATAAACGTTGAAAAAAAAAAAAAAAAAAAAGAGCTTAGTTCTCCAAGAGCTAGACCACCCTCAGGAACGCTACATGGATCAGCTGCCTTGCTTGGGAAGGTACCCCTGGTGCTGCCAGCATTTCTCCAGTCAAAAGGGGTTTGGCCTGAGCTCTGTGCTGTGGTAACTGATACAGGCCCAGGCTCTCCAAGCCAAGGAGCCAGGTTTGGTGAGGTGGGTAGGGCAGTGCTTTACCTACCCTTTCTCCTTCTCTGGGGGCTTGGGAAATCCACCCTAAGGAGCTTGAGGACACTGTAGAGGAACAATAAATTTCTCATTCCAACTCGTTTGGGGAAATCTGGAACATTTCAGGCCTCTTAGATGGCAGAAAGTGCAAACTTTGGTTAAGAGAGGATGGGGCAAGGGCGAGCAAGAGGTGAAAACTTTGAGAGAAGTAACCTGTACCGGGAGAGATGCTGCTTCAAGGGCATACCTCCTTCTGGGTGAGGCTGCCCTGAAAAATGTCAGGCTGAATTTCTGGTTCGGTTATTCGATAGGGGACCATCCCATTGCTCAACAGATTCTTAAAGACATTTGAAGAAAGAAAGTCTACTCTGCTGGTCTTGGATACTTACGATTCTGGGTCTAAAAGGTGGTTCTACTTGGCGATGGTTCAGCTGGGCCCAGTCGATTTCCTTAAAGAAAGGATGCCTCAGGATGGCATGCTCACCACCCTGAGTCAGGCTGCCTAGGCGCATGGTGGGGTTCTTGGTCATGAACTGAAAGGCGGAGAAAGAGAGTCAATCATTCAATAATCTACAACGAGTATGTCACAAGATGGTAGGCATCAGTTCTGGCAGAGGAGCCCATGTGAGGCCTTCTGGCTGATCTTGCTTAACAAGCTGAATTTTCCATTATGGGCAAGACAGCCAACATGAATCATCCCTTAAGGCGCAATTGCTTGTGTGTATTTATGGCCTTCGCCACTTCCATTTCAGACGTGGCCACTAAAATAAAGCTGAAGGGTCCAGTTTTCTTTACTGTAAATACCATGTATTTTTCTTTCCCTTTTAAAGAGACTCTTTATAAAATAATGTGCCCTTCTCCCACACTGCAGTTGTAGACAACCCACAGCTTATGAATAGGGCTACTTTTAAGAACAGCTGTGCCATTTTTCGAGGCCCTGACGAGTCGGCCAGGATTCCTGCTCTCTCACAAGACCACAGGGAGAAGAGGGAGAGTCATTCTTTTGAAGACCTGTGGGAAGAAGCTGTGAGTTTAAAAAAAAACAAAACTAAAGTTGGCCACTTTTCTTTATGCAACAAAGATGCTCCTTTTCCTCCTGCCCATTTTGAAATGTTTAATGATTCAGAATCCTACTTAGACCATTTAAGCAATGTGTGTATAATAGGTGTATATATATATCATATATACACCTGGATCATATATATATATAATTATATATGATATATATGATATATATCATATATATATACATATATATATATATATATATATATATATATATATACACACACATACCTATTATAATCCTTTGCATATCAACTGGGAAGCTCCCTTGAGGCTGAGCCCCTGTCAAGGTATTTGGAACTAAGTCTACTTTGACAAAAAGGCCAGTAAGGTGTTCTGATCATGTCTTAACCAAGAATTTGTACAGGAGAACTCAGCTTTTCAGGGCCAGAATGTGATTTTTGATTTTAAAGACAGGTAAGATAATTTAACCTTGTGTTTTCAAAATAAAAGTTGCCTTAGATTAAAAAGTGTTGTTTTAAAATTTAAATCAAGTTATCTTTAAGAACACCCCCAAACACTGCTTTCCAAATGTGATTTGTGAGCACAAAAGTAATGCTGTGTTCATACAACTTGCTTTAGAGTGGAATTTCTAGAGTAAATGAAAAGCCAATCTTGTTGAAGGTGTGCAGACATGAAAAGGTAGTGTTTGGAGGTGGCCATCCCTGCTAGGCCAGGTGTCCAAAGCTGCAACGCATCCAGTGTTGGTTTGAATAAAAATGGAGGGAGAAGGCTGTAAAAAGCCCTAAGCAAATCTGACCGGACAGACCTCTGAAGAAAATTTTAAAAAGTCCTCCAAGGGAGCTAATAGCTTTTCCTCTCTTCTACTGACAATGAATGCAAGGCCATTGGTGATGGTGGACTGGAGGGGAAACCCGGAAGGAAAAGGGGCTTTCAGAGCTACACTGATCCAATCAGGGCAGTTAGCACTCCAGGCATGTACAGTGGTCAATGTGGATTTAGGAAGTACATGTCTCATAAATAGCTCAGTTCTGTAAAAGTGAGGTCTTCATGCTGCTTGGGTTCTCGTGGCTCAGCCTGTGCATTCAGAAAGGAAGGGGAAAATATATACACAAGAAAAAAGGAGTAGGTTCCCTCCTTAGGAACATTAATGGGATACAATCCCTGATGGAGTAGGCATCTATTTGAAGAGCTAATTTACAAGGATGGTAAAACAGACTCAGATGGCTTGTGGGAAATTCCCAGGCCTGCCAACGATGAGTGCAGAGGGCATCTTGTGTGTGGGTACAACTTGTTCTTCTGGACAAGAGGAACAGTGCATAGCTCTCAATGCCAGGGTGGCAAAAGCCCAGTGTCCATTCTTCCTTGCCCTTGGCACTGAAGCCAAGCTTCCAAGGGATACTGTGGAAAGGAACTCCGTGAGGGAAAATAAACCAAATCACAACTGTTCTTCCTCCAAAAATGGAAATGGTGGCAGTGAGAATAACCCTTTCACTAGCTTGATACTTTCTCTTAGGTTCTGGGAAGTCCTGAATAACCAAGCAGTTTTGTTTTGACTTTTAATATATTGTCCTAAGCCCTTTAGATACAGCTATTCTACACTTAAAAGGGGGATCCATTTACAAAGGTTTACATGGTGTCTACTGTATGCAAGGCAGTGACCTAGCTATTGTGGGGATATGGATGACAAAGACAGTGTCTCCCCATGAGGAGCTGATGAAGTGGGGAAGAGGCCAGAAAAGTTTATGGGCAATCACAACTGGGTGGAATGAAAAGAGCAGAATGTGTAGGAGCTTGGAAGAGGGGTCTTGAGAAGGCAAGTAATGGCCTCACGGAAGAGGTAGCTATTTGCTGAGAGAGGAGGTAGGTGAATAGAAGGAACGCAGGCATGAACAAAGATGACAGTTGCTCCCAGGAGCCAGCACAGGTACATGCAAACACCTGGTATGCTGCAGTATGACTGGTGCATTGGGGTGGTTGAAGATCTGGGAGAGGGGCAGCCCATCGGAGCCACCAACATCCTATGGAAAGATGAGTGGTAAGAGCTGGCCGGTGAGGTAGGAGATGACTCTAGCCACAGTGGACTGAATCAGTCAACGAAGAGATAAGAGATGGTAGGTGAACAGTGAAGAGGTTGAGAAAATAGCTGAGAAGACTGGAAAAGTTCAGAAACTAGAAAGGTTTCTGGTTAGTGGCAAGAAAACGTTAGGAGCAAGTCCTAGTAGGCTTGTGGAAGAATGGACACAATCCCACACTTGTTGGCCTTGCAGTGAAGGGGCAAAGGGGGTGCAGGGTCACAAGGTCTGCTCTGGCTGCCTGATGGAGGGGTAGTATTGGATAGCAGAGATAGGTAATGAAAGAAAGGCAATAGATTGTGGATAGTACTAATAGAAATAGTAACAGTAGTAACAGCAGTATTTGGGGGGAATGAAACAAAACCAGCATTTCTCAAGACCTAACAGTGTACAGATCTGGGATGCTGAGCTCAGCTTTGCATTTGAAGTATGCAGACATCCCCAGGAGATGACTAGTCCTGTAAATCCAGGATTCAGGCCAGGATTAGAGCTCTGTCTGAGACCTCAACATTTGGTGTGAGGGCAAGAGAGGAAAGGGTAGGCAAGATTGTGGAGAAGGAGAGAGAGAGTATAGCTGTAAGACCAGCCCCAGGCCTCAGATGTCTTACTTGGCTCACACAACAGGTTTTAAAATAATTTTAATTACTTGTCAAATATTTAAAAACTAGGAAATGTCAACTTTAAAGTCAAGTTTTCCAATTTCTCTTGGAAAATAGGATGTTCTGGAACACTAAACCCATACTTCTTGATATAAATGGCCTAAAGTCTAGCAGTAGCTGCTTTTTTTTTTTTTTTTTTTTTTTGGTGGAGCATATGATCCTTAGCCACATGCCCCACCATTCCCTATTGCCTCACCCTAGCTGGCTTCACTCACTGACTCTATATGGCTCTGAGACCTGGCATAGCGATAGAAAAAATGCTGGGGTGGAGCTTCTGGTCCAAGATGGCAACATAGGAAGACCGTGAACTGACCTCATCCATGGACATACCAAATCTACACCTATCAAAGCAATTCCTCCTGAAGAGAAACTGAGGACTGACTGACCAGCTTCTGCACAATAAAAGATCAAAACATGATAACATAATAAAGGGAATACCCAATGGTGCAAACTACAGTGGGGAAGAATAGTTATGGAGGGATTTTGGGTAGATTCAACTGCCCTGAAGCACTGAAAAAAACACCATTTTAAAGCACAACTAGAATATAAAGCATTCAGCCCTAGAACCCTGACAAATGGCAAGACACAAAATCTCCCCAGGTTGGAGGGGCTGGTGTGTGTTATTCACAATCCCTTTATACCTTGGTAACATGGAGAGCAAGGTCCAGTGTCTCAGTGAACCTTCTACTTCAGTGAGCCCCAGGCCTCTAGCCCACACCAGCCCCAGCTATCACACCAAGGTGGCCCCAGAATGGTGTATATCAGGATGCTTCTGGTCAGCACTCACTACAGATCTAGAACAGGATAAAGCAAAGCCCCCCAAGCTTAACAGCAAAAAGAAAAACTTAAAAGATGAAGGAATCTCTTGGATAACATCAAACAAACATTTGCATAATAGGGGTCCCAGAAGAAGAGAAGAGAGAGAGAAATGGGCAGAAACTTGTTTGAAGAAATAGTTGAAATAGTTGAAAACTTTCCTAACCTGGGAAAAAACCTAGACATCCAGGTTCAGGAAGCACAGAGAGCTGCAAACAAGATGAACCCAAGAAGAACCCATGATGTGTCACATCATGACACATAATTAAAATGTCAAGGACTAAAGACAGAGAATTGAAAAAGTAGCAAGAGAGAAGCAACTAGTTAATTACATGAGGCTATCAGCTGGTTTTTTAGCAGAAAGTTTGCAGACCAGAAAGGAGTAGCATGATAGATTCATAGTGCCAAGAGATAAAAACCTAAAACCAAGAATACTCTAAACATCAAGATTCCTGATCTCTTCAATTCTGAATGGTAATTTTCCAAATAAAAGTTAGAGGAGTTCATCAACATTAAACTGGCCTTATAAGAAACATTAAAGGGACTACTTTTTTGGGGGTGGGGGAAAGAGGGGGGAGAGAATCTTAAGCAGGTTCCATGCCCAGCGTGGAGCCAGATGCAGGGTTTGATCCCATGACCCCAGGATCATGACCTGAAGTGAAATCAAGAACCAGATGCTTAACTGATTGAGTCAACCAGGTACCCTGAGGGACTTCTTTAAGTGCAAAACAAAAGGCCATAATAAGAATAAAATTATAAATAAAAGTAATGTAAAATATGACATATACATAAAACATGGAGCAGGGAGTGAAAAAAAAGTTTTTAGAATATGTTTGAACTTAAGTGACCATCAACTGCATATGGAACTCTGTATATTTAGGATGTTATATGAGCCTCATGGGTAACCACAAACCCAAAACCTATAATAGATACACAAAAAATAAAGATAAATAAAGCCAAGCAGTATATAATACTTGAAATCATCAATCACAAGGTAAGAGAGTAAGAAAGAAAAGAGTAGAACTACAAAGACAACCAGAAAACAATGAACAAATGGCAAAAAGATACATACCTATCAAGACTCACTTTAAATGGTCTAAATGCTGTAATTAAATGAAATAGGTCTTATTTTCTTATCCATTCTGCCATCCTAACTATGTGCTGCCTACAAAAGACTCACTTCAGAACTAAAAATACATGCAGACTGAAAGTGAGAGGAAGGAAAAAGAGTTCCATGCCAAAGGAAGTGAAGAAAAAAAGCAATACTTTTGTCCGCCAAATAGACTTTAAAACAAACGTTGCAACACAAGACAAAGAAGAGCATTACATAATCATGGAAGGATCAAGCCAACAACAGGGTAGGACAATTGTAAATATCTATGCACCCAACATTGAAGCACCTAAATACATCAAATGTTAACAGATATAAAAGGATAAATTGACAGTAATACAATGATGGTGGGGGACTTTAGCACCTCACTTATATGAATGGCTAGATCAGGCAGAAAATCAATAATAAAACAATGTTTTTGAAACGATAAATTAGACCAGATGGACTTGATGGATATATATATACCATTCCATCCCCAAACGACAGAAGACACTCTTTTCAGGTACATACAGAACATTCTCCAGGGTAAATACATGTTAGGCCACAGTACAAGTCTCAATAAATTTAAGAAGATTAAAATCATATTGTGCAACTTTCCTGACCACACCAGTATGAAACTAGCAATCACAAGAAAAAAAAAGTGGAAAAAACACAAACATGTCAAGGCTAAACAACATACTACTAAGCAACCTATGGGTTAAAGAAGAAATTAAAAAAAAAAAATACACGAAGACAAAAATAAAAACACAATAGTCCAAAGTGGGCCACAGCAAATGCAGTTCCAAGAGGGAAATTTATAGCAATACAGGACTACCTCAAGAAAAATCTCAAGCGATCTAACCTTACACCTAAAGGAACTAGAAAAAGAACAAAGTCCAAAGTTAGTAGAAGGAAGTTAATAAGATCTGAGAACAAAAATAAAAAAAACAGACTAAAAAAACAATGAAACCAAGAGCTCGTTCTTCGAAAAAATAAAATTGATCAACCTTTAGCTAGACTCAAAGAATCAGACTACTACAAAAAATAATATGCCAACAAACTGGACAACTTAGAAGAAAGACATGGATAAATTCCTAGAAACATAATCTTCCAAAACTCAACCTGGAATAGAAAATCTGAACAGACCAATTATTAGTAATGAAGTTGAATCAGTAATCAAAAAGCTTCTAACAAACAAAACTTCAGGACCAGATGGCTTCACATGTGAATTCTACCAAACATTTAAAGAAAGTGTAATACCGGGGTGCCTCAGTGGCTCGGTCTGTTAAGCATCCAACTTTGGCTTAGGTCATGATCTCATGGTTTGTGAGTTCGAGCCCTGTATTGGGCTCTGTGCTGACAGCTCAGAGCCTGGAGCCTGCTTCAGATTCTGTGTCTCCTCCTCTCTCTGCACCTCCCATGCTCATGCTCTGACTCTCTCTCAATAATAAATAAATGTTAAGAATTAAAAAAAAAAAAGAAAATGTAATACCTCTTTTGCTCAAACTATTCCATAAAATAGAAGAAGGAAAGCTTCCAAATACATTCTCTGAGGCCAGCATTACCCAGATTCCATAACAAAGATGCAACAGTCCTATAATAACAAAATATTAGCAAACTGCATTTAACAATCCATTGAAAAAATCATTGATCACAATCAAACTATTTATTCTGGAGATGTAAAGATGGGTCAATATTTGTAAATTAATATGATACATTAACAACGTGAAAAATAAAATTCATATCCTCTCAAAAGAGGCACAAAAGCATCTGACAAAATTCAACATTCATTCATGATAAAAACCCTCAGCAAAGTGGGTTTAGATCTAGGCAACATACCTCAACAAAATAAAGGCCATATATGAAAAACCCACAGCTAACATCAAGTCAAGGGGAAAAAACAGGGCTTTTCCTCTAAGATCAGGAACAAGACAAGAATGTCCACTCTCACCACCTTCATAGTACTGAAAATCCTAGCTACAGTAATTTTCAAGAAAAATAAATAAAATGCATCCAAATTGGCAAGGAATAAGTTAAACTGTCACTATTTGCAGATGACATGATACTATACATAGTCTTCAGGGCTAAAAACTCCACCAAAAAAAAAAAAACAACTATGAAAAATAATAAATTCAGTAAAGTTGCAGGATACAAAATTAACACAGAGAAATATGCTGGCATTTCTATATACTAGTAACAAAGTAGCAGAAAGAGAAATTAAGAAAACAATTCCAAGGGCACCTGAGTGGCTCAGTCAGTTAAGGGTCCAACTTTGGCTCAGGTCATGATCTGGCAGTTCATGGGTTCGAACTCCATGTCAGGCTCTGTGCTGACAGCTCAGGGCCTGGAGCTTGCTTCAGATTCTGTGTCTCCCTCTCTCTCTGCCTCTCCCTGACTCATGCTCTGTGTCTCAAAAATAAATAAACATTTAAAAACTAAAAAAAATTACATTCCAGTTACCATTTCATCAAAAAGAATAAAATCACTAGGAATAAACTTAACCAAGGAAGTTAAAGATCTGTACTCTGAAAAGCATAAAATATTGATGAAAGAAATTGAAGACCCCACAAACAAATGGAAAGACATTCCACGCTCATGGATTGGACTAAGAACTAACATTGTTAAAATGTCCATACTACCCAGAGCAACCTACAGATTCAATAAAATCTCTATCAAAATACTAATAGTATTATTTTACAGAACCAAAATAATCCTGAAGTTTGTATGGAACCACAAAAGACCCTGGATAGCCACAGCAATATTGAGAAAGACAAACAAAGCTGGAAGTGTCACAATCCCAAATTCCAAGGTACACTGCAAAGCCGTTGTAATTAAAACAGTATGGTACTGGCACAGAAACAGACACATACTTCAGTAGGACAGAAAAGAGAGCACAGAAACCCATGCTTAGTTGATCAATTAATCTATGACAAAGGAGTAGCACAATAGGGAAAAGATGGTCTCTTTAATGGTACTGGGGATACTGGATAGCTACATTCAAAAGAATAAAACTGGACCACCTTCATACATCATATGCAAAAATAAACTCAAAATGGGTTAAAGACCTAAATGTAAGACCTGAAACCATAAAATTCCTAGAAAAAAACATAGGTAGTAATCTCTTTGACACTGGCCTTAGCAACATTTTTCTAGATATGTCTCCTCAGGCAAGGGAAACAAAAACAAAATAAATTATTAAGACTACATAAAAGTAAAAAGTTTTTTCACAATGAAGAGAACCATCAATGAAACAAAAAGTCAACCTACCAAATGGGAGAAGATATCTGCAAATGACATATCCAATAAGGGGTTAAGATCTCAACTGTAGAAAGAACTTACACGACCCAACCTCAGAAAACAAATAGTCCAATTAAAAATGAGCTGAGAACCTGAACAGACATTTCTCCAAAGACCTACAGATGGCTAACAGTCACATGAAAATATGCTCAACATCACTCATCATCAGGGAAATGCAACTCAAACCCACGAACTATCACCTTTCACCTAGTCAGACTGGCTAGAATCAAAAACACAAGAAATAAGTGCTGGCAAGGATGTGGAGAAAAAGGAACACTCATGCACTGTTGGTGGGAATGTAAACTGGTGTAGCCCATGTGGAAAAAACAGTATGGCGGTTCCTCAAGAAATCAAAGATAGAAATACCATATAATTCAGTAATTCTACTTCTGGGTATTTACCCAAAGGAAACAAAAACACTAATTCATAAAGATACATGCCAGCTCTATGTTTATAGCAGCAATAGATACAATAGCAAAGATACAGAAGCAACCCAAGTGGCCACTGAGATTAACAGATCAGGAAGAAGTGGTACAATGTACAATGGAACATTACTCAGCCATAAAATGGAATGAGACCTTGCCATCTCTGACAACATGGATGGACCTGTAAGGTATTATGCTAAGTAAATAAGTCAGAGAAAGGCGAATACCATATGATTTCAGCTATATGTGGAATCTAAAAATTAAAACAAAAAACAGAAGCAGAACCCAAAATACAGAGAACAAACTGATGGTTACCAGAGGGGAGGCTGGGTCGGGGGTGGGGGTGGCGGGCAAAATGGGTGAAGGCTAGTGGGATATATGGAATGAATAAGTCACAGTGATAAAATTAGCACAGGGACCCTAATGAATGGTACTGTAATAGCATTGTATGGTGACAGGTGGTAGCTAACCTTGTGGTGAGCATATCATAACACAGACTTGTCAAATCACTATGTGGTACACCTGAAATTAATGTAACATTGTGTGTCAACTATCCTTCAAAAAAAAAAAAAAAAAAAAAAAAGAGGATGAATGAAACAGAAACCAGGACAGGGACCATCCCAAGGTGGAGATTATAGTCCCTTCATGACCAACCCTCCAAAGATGCAAAGAGGTGTACAGGGTTGGGGATAGAGGGGACTTGTTGCTCTAGGCCAGGCACAGGACTCTCCCTAAACACTGTATTCCAGCTGCTGCGAACAGCAATGGCATAATTCTTTTGCAGAAAACTTCCTCTGTTTGCTTATGTCCCTAATGGGATTCAAATACCAAACAAATTAGCAACAATGTTGTTTGGAGCAATGTCTAGCCACATCTAAGGTCATACTTAAACTTGCCTCAACTGACCTTTTCCCGACTGTGGTCCAAATGAGAAAGTCAGCCAAGGAGGAAAATAAAGTGACTTCATGAAAGATTATGGACACATTTACTAAAGGAAACAGGATATTTTCTAGGGTCAATAGAAGCACTTTATAAGCTGCAAAGAGTGAGTGAAGAGGCCAGGGTGGAAAATCTGATTCCACCCCAAATCTAACTGTCAAAGTAACTGGAGAATAGGGACAGGAGGGGGGCCAAGACTGGATGGTTTCATTGATATTCCCCTTCCTTCTGGAGTCCTCATTAAAGTGGAATTTAACTAGAGGATACCGAAGCAACCAGAACTACATCTGCCCTGAGAATGAGAAAGTTAACAGTTCTTTCAAGGCTGCAGACAAGGCAAGACTACAGGGGAAAACAGTCACCTGTCCTCCTGAAGGTAGCTCTACAGTGAAGTATAAGCAGTTTAGGCCAGGTTTGTACCAGAATGTCCTGGGAAGCCTCCTGCACACCAAGGAAGGATATATGAAGGGTAGAAGAGCTCCTCTGATAACGCACAGAGGTTAACTGGTTAGGCTCTGCAGTTCAACTCCTTGTGTTTGTATACCAATTCTATCACTAATGAGCTGTGTGACCTTGTATAAATTTATTAACTTCTCTGGGTCTCAGATTCCTCAACTATAAAATGGAGATTTTCCTGTACTTCAGAAGGTTGTTATGACAAGTAAATGCCTGGCACAAAGGAAGCCCTCAATAAATGTATTTATTAGTAAGCATCTTGTTAAACCACGCGTAGGTCCATCCTGTTTTACCTAGAGTCAGGGGCATGGACTGAACGCCTCCAAGAGTGAGGTCTGAAGTACCCTTGACCCTGAGGCTCAAGCGGCTCTCCTTGCTACACAACACTGCAGCCAGGAAAGATAAAACAAGGTCTGTTTTTGCTTTCACGGTGGGGCCATTGTGGTGGTCTCCGGAAAACAATTTTTCTGACAGCAAAGATTCCTAAAGACCATCTTAAGACAAGAGATACAAATAATACTCAGGTTTTATTGTGCAGTTGTATCCGCTTTAACAATAGAAGGGAGATACTGAACCCAGGATCAAGGATGCAACGGGGCAACTTCTTTGTGAATCTGGTGCCGGGGGCAGCATTCTGATGTGTCACAGGCTCTGCTACACAGGAGGAGGCTTTGGTTTTGAGTTGTTGAATGTTCCGGAGGATAGAGTTTAAACGAACCCCATATAATAATGTGTCTTGAGAGAACAGGATTCAAATGTACTTTGAAACTCATTAAAATGTAGGCAATGGCTATTATTTCCTCTTTCAAAATCTGTCTGATTTCAGAGGAAGAGGACTAGTTATACAAATAGACCAATTAGTCTAATTAGATTTTCTTCCAGGAGGGAGAAAACACTGTATTTTCTCCTAATAATTGATTTGGCTGTTGGACAAACAAAATGACCTTCTCCTTTCATTCAATTTCAGACCAAAGAGGCAGAAAGGGTTAATTCTGGCAAGTCATGGGGAAGGAAACCATGCCACAGGACATTCCCATCAATATTCCAGGAAGATGCTCCTAAATGGGAAGAAGGCATTTTAAGGCTCTACAGACAATGCTGGGGAGGGAGTGCAGAGAAAGAACACAGGACACAGAATAGAATAGGATTCACAGCTATGTTGGCCAACCCCACCATAGGTGCATGGCTGATGGCCACCGTGGGGGTGACAAAGTGAATGCCGGGGTGTGCATGTTGCAGTCATATGTCTGTCTGTTGCCACTGTTATAGGCAGAATCTAACCTGGTTATGAAGACTACTCATGAACCACCCTTGTAGCCCTTCATGACAGCTGCAGTGGTGAGGCACAGACCTGGGAATGACCTAACCCAGGAGCACCATCCAGCCCAGAGCAGTGGTAAGAGGGACAAAGGGAGGCATGTGAATTAACTGACGGAGCAGC
Source organism: Leopardus geoffroyi (assembly GCF_018350155.1). Classification (NCBI taxonomy): domain Eukaryota; kingdom Metazoa; phylum Chordata; class Mammalia; order Carnivora; family Felidae; genus Leopardus; species Leopardus geoffroyi. The sequence goes on along the minus strand of NC_059337.1, from coordinate 108,317,536 downwards.
AAGGGAGGAGAGAGACACCCGGGCTTCGGCTTGGCATTGAGAAGTCACTTTTCCATAGAAGAAGGCAGAGACAGACATTTAAACCTAAAATGAGACACAACAACCCATTGGGGGTGGGATGGGTCTTGGGGGCAGGTGGAAAGGATGATAGGTAATGGATTTTTTAAATATCTCTTGGGAGGCAAACTAATCTTCTCAAGTACAGTTTATTCTACAGAATGGTATTTCCATGGAATATTGGAAGAGCCAAGAGAGGGAGAGTTGTTCTAGCTTGTTCAGATTGGGTCTGAATGGAATTTACTAGGCAGGGCTGGAACTAGTAATCTGCATACTGCTGGCAATAGACCATCTTGCCATTCTCAAAGCACAGAGGGATCCAGATCTAGACTGATTTGGGCAGGGAGCAGCTGCAGGAGTAGGAAAAAGAATGGTACAAATTTTAAGATTGTTTGTTCTAGTTTTGTGAACAGTAATATTGGTGTTCGGATAGAGATTACATTGAATTTATAGATTGGGTAGTATCGACATTTAACATTAATTCTTCTAACCCATGAGCATGGTATATCTTTCCATTTATCTGTTTAAATTTGTATGGACACAAAAGACCCCCAACGGCCAAAGCAATCTTAAAAGAGAAGAACAAAGCTGGAGGTATCACAATCCCAAAATTAAAATTATACTACAAAGCTACAGTAATCAAAACAGGATGATACCAGCACAAAAACAGACAACAGATCAATGGAACAGAACCCAGAAATAACACCACACTTATGTGGTTAATCTATGACAAAGGAGGCATGAATATACACAGTCTCTTCTTCAGTAAATGCTACTGAGAAAACTAGACAGCTACATGCAAAAGAATGAAACTAGACTACTTTCTTATACCATACCTAAAAATAAACTCAAAATGGACTAAAGACCTAAATATGAGACCAGAAACCATAAAACTCCTAGAAGAAAACACAAGCAATAATCTCTTGGATATTTGCCTTAGCAACATATTTATGGAGATGTCTCCTCAGACAAGGCAAACGGAAGTAAAATAAACTATTAGGAATACACCAAAAATAAAAAGCTTTTGCACAGTGAAGGAAACTATCAACAAAACAAAAAGGCAACATACTGAATGGGAGAAGATATTTACAAATGATATATCCAATAAGGAGTTAATATCCAAAATACAGAAAAAACGTAAGACAAGTCAACACCAAAACCCCACAATCTGATTAAAAAATGGGCAGAGGACCTGAATAGACATTTTCTCAAAGAAGACCTACAGATGACCAACAGATATGAAAAGATGTGCAACATCACTAATCATCAGAGAAATGCAAATCAAAACCATAATGAGCTATTACCTCACACCTGTCAGAATGGCTAATGTCAAAAAGACAAGAAACAACAAGTGTTGATGAGGATGTGGATGGGGAAAAAGGAACCTTCATGCATTGTTGGTGGGAATGTAAACTGGTGCAGCCACTGTGGAAAACAGTATGGAGGTTCCTCAAAAAATAAAAATAAAAATAAAAATAAAAATAAAAATAAAAATAAAAATACAAATACTGTATGATCCTGTAATCTCACCTCTGGGTATTTACCTGAAGGAAACAAAAACACTAATTTGAAAAGACATATGCATCTCTATGTTTACTGCAGCATTTTTTTGGCAATAGCCAAGATATGGAAACAATCCAAGTTTTGATCAATAGATGAATGGATAAAGAAGATGTGGTATACACATATAATGGAATATCACTCAACCATAAAAAGTAATGAGATGTTGCCATTAGTAACAACATGGATGGACCTAGATGGTATTATGCTAAGTATAATAAGTCAGACAGATACCATATGATTACACTTATATGTGGAATCTGAAAAACAAAACAAACAAAACCAGATACAGACTCCTAAATACAGAAAACAAACTGATGGTTGCCAGCGGAGGGATAGGCAAAATAAGTGAAGGGAATTAAGAGGTACAAACTTCCAGTTGTAAAACAAATAAGTCACTGGAAGAAAAATATAACATAGGGAATATGTTTTGCAAGAAATTGTGCTTATCATGGTGACCATTTTGTAATGCATACAGTTGTTGAATTCCTGTGTTGTAGACCTGAAACTAATATACTGTATGTTAACTATACTTCAATTTAAAAAATGGTATAGTTTTTGTAAATGTTGTAGCTTAATAAGTGGTAGCCATTACTATTACTCTACATATATGTTCTTGCATTACAACAGGTATCGACTTAAGTGTTTCAAGTTCATTCTATAGAATATTTACAGCAACCCTGATTATCATTCCCTTTTTACATACTGGAAAACCGAGGAACAGTCCAATCTGTAACCTGTCCAAAGGCCACCCAGTTTGGGAGTGCTAGAGTTTCTATCTAGTACTAGAAACCTTTGCTTTCAGTCACTGTGCTAAACCACCTCTTGAGGTGACCAATCTTCTAATTTGTTTTCTGGATCAAAAACCAGTGTGGGCTGACAGGTCAGGAGGAATCATGGGATGACATTCAGGACTTCACCTGTGAAGGAGAATGCACAGCATTTTGTGTGCTTACTTATGTTATACTTCCTGTGCTGGCCCATGTGACCAGCAGGTACTAAGAGAAGGGAGAGACAACAAATAGTCTTGAAAAGAACCCAAAGAATCCTTTAGTCTGACTACCTTGCTTTACTTTGAACAACAGAGGTCTTTATATTGGAGAAAAAAGGATAGAAAGGCACTGCTGATATTTTCAAACACCAGAAGAGGTGTCAGCCATAAGAAGCAGTTCCAAGTAGGAGAAATCTGTTTAGGGAGTTGGAGTTAAGGGAGCATATATAAGCTTACAAAGACAATTAAGTTTAATACCCAATACCATTAAGCGATAGAAAGAGCTTTGCTAGGAGGAACACGACTGTCTTATTGGAAACATTCAAAGAAGAACTTCCATGAGTTGTCAAGGATTCTGGATAACCTATCTGGCATCAGGTGGGAAGGGAGATCAATGCCTTTCATGGCCTATGCTAATATCAAGAGTCTACAATCTTATCCTATCTTTGGTCTCTTCTTAGTTTTATCGTTAAAATTCTGGGAGAGAAGAGCTGACATTTTGAAGATATACCTCCCTCAGCTAGAGAAGCCACATTTTCCTTGGGTCTCAAGTGGACTTGTCCTTATAAACAATAAAATGAAACAAAGCTTGGTCAAGCTAATCTCCTTGGGCGAGACACTGAAGAGGGCACGCGAGTATATATTTGAAAATGCCAATGGATCAACATCTTACTGCTAAGTTACTTGTAACTAATCTACATCAGAATATTTCATATCTCCAGAGACACAGTATACAGTGTACTTTATTTCCTCCTCATGAAAGCCAGTATAATACCCTGTACTGTTGATCCTGCAGTGGAGTAGAAACAGTGCTAAAGTCTGTAGTGAGTTTGTCGGCTATATTTCTCATGCTGTCAGTGACTGGAATCCAGCACCTTTTTTGTGGGCAACTACTTAATTCCTTCTCAGCGCTCTTAACACTCTAATTTTCCTGTGTTTTATAATCATTACAGCTTCCCCTAAATCCCAAGTCATAAGACAATGTTGGTTTAAAAAAAGGTAAAGGTCAGAGGTGAGTCCCAGAGACAGAAAAGCCCAAGGTCAGACACTTGTGCCAACACCAATGTTGTTGGCCAAGATGGTTTTATTCCTGGCAAACCAGTCTCAAGCAGCTCTGACTGACAGGTCAGGTTTCATTGCTCTCCAGTAACTCCCAAGCGTTAAAGGAAAAGGAAGCTCTATTCACCGTAGCCACTACCACTTGTTTTCAGGTGTGATCCCCTGAAATGTAGCTATTTAAAGGAAGCAAGTACTAAACAAGGATCCTCTAGAGGACACTCCACAATGCCTTTTATTTCCTCCTGATGGAACCCAGGCCAATACTTGTCTTTACCTAGGAGAGACACTATCTTTGGTGTCTGAACCAAAAGTAACTATCAACGGCTAAAGATTATTGGTCTTTGATAGTTGGAAAGGGCACATGAAAGAAAATAAGTGTACGAGTTCTGTTCACAAGAGTTTTTCCAGCTTAAAACAAAAAGCTCTTCCGACCCACATTTCTTGGTTAGCAAACTACCACATCAAAAGGGTTTCCATGCTCATTTTATAAAACCTCTGACATCTTCATTCTCCTGGCTGAGATATGGAGACTGAAGAGGCAAGTGGTGGAGGGAACACCTGGGTGGCTCGGTTGGTGGAGAGTCTAACTCTTGATTTCAGCTCAGGTCATGATCCCAGGGTCATAGGATTGAGTCCCACATTGGGCTCTGTGCTGAGCACAGAGCCTGCTTAAGATTCTCTCTCTGCCTCTGCCCCTCTCCTCCACTCACATGTGCTCTCTCTCTCACTCTCTCTAAAACAAAATCTAAAAATAAAAATTAAAAAAATTGAAAAAATGGGACACCTGGGTGGCTCAGTAGGTTAAGTGCCCGACTTCAAGTACTGATCTCACAACTTGTGGGTTTGAGCCCCATGTTGGGCTCTATGCTGACAGCTCAGAGCCTGGAGCCTGCTTCTCTCTCTGCCCCTCCCCTGCTCATACTCTGTCTCTCTCTCTGTCTCAAAAATAAACATTAAAAAAAAATAAAAAATAAATTAAAATAAATTAAAAATTAAAAAAAATAGGCAAGTGGTATATTTTAATGGAGTGGTATTACTCCATTAAAAAAATCCTTCACACTGCCAGCTACAAATAAAACACCAGGACCTCTATTCCTAGTAAACATATAAGCTAAAATAAGGGGGAAGGAAGCTGAGTACAGTAAGTTTAGTAAAATATGATTTTTAAAATGTGAAAAAGTCTATAGGAAGATCAACGTGCTACTGTTTTTCTATCTACAGCCAACACTCGCATTGATCTATCTGTAAGAAAATGGTTCATTTCTGAAAGGTGTTCATTGCACTAGCAGTTACAGTAAGAGGTCTGTGGAGCAGCTCCATTTCCTCATATGGGAACACCAGTCCCGGTGTTAACCATCTCTCTTGCTAAAGAATCATTCAGTAAATTTCTTTTGGATTTTCCCCATCACAGTGTTTGAAACATCGGTTCTAATGATCCACAGTTAGATCCTCTACCTTAATCTGGTCCCAGTTTTTCCTCCACTTCCTCAGCCTCCTCCTGGCTGACCACCTCCCTTGAGCATCTCAACTTCTGCCAGGAGAGGAGTAGGAAACAGAGAGGGTCAAATTCAATGCTGCTCTCATCAACTGCCTGGTGACAGACGTGGGACACACTCATGGCTGAAAGAGGCTCCCAGCACTGATTGTGATTCCCCCTTTGTGCACAGAGGCAAACAGGATTCCTGCAGACAATGCAGATGATGAAATCTGATAGGTGTGATGACAGGTAAACCCACACAAGTACACACACTTTAATTTCTATAAAGCTTAAGAACAAAAGCACTCTGTAATCTCCCTCTAATGCCAAGTTTACAATGCCTCCTGAACTGACAAAGGTGACTCAGGAGAGTGCACCAAACTCCTTTCAGCACTTATTTAACCTGGCCACCTGTGTGAGCTCACAGAAAAGGGCATTGACTCCACCTGAGTCAGCACTGAGCCTCGTGATCCCTCCGAGGAGAGGAGATGATTTAGTACAAAGGAACACTCACCTCACAGAAAGGCCATCACCTTCCTAAGCTCTTCGGATTCGTGAGGACTTCTCCAAGTCTCTCTTTCTGGAGCTACACGAAGGCAAAACTCAGTGCAACCATAGAAACTCTAAGCAAACTCTGTATTTTCTTCTGTGCTATGATTATTAGCATTTGGGGATAATTTAGTGCCAGTTAAGGAAACTCAGCCAACAGAAAGCATGCATTATTCTAAAACCAAGTTAAAAAAAAAACATTTAAAAAATCATTTTTCAAGTCATAAATCTGGAATGCTTTTACACAAGTGTGTCTTCATATTTCTTTTCTGTGTTAACTTCTATGGGTATTGCCAGTTTTTATAATCTATGAGAGTTAATGGGTGGGATTGTTTTGCTTTTGGGGTTTGGACATATGAGCATTTCACATACACATTTAAAGGGACGATGAGAAATGAGAGACAAAAAAGCAAACAAGAAAGAATGGTCTTCCCGTTGCAGTTTTTTTGAGTGCATGCAATGGGTATTTTTAGTTTTAAGGATCATGGTTAATGATTTGGGAGTTTTTCCCAAGTAGAAGTCCTGGGCTCAACTGTGTATGTTCCAGTTCCCCTCTTCCCGATGGTTCTGTGCTCCAAGGGTGTCCTTGCAAACAAGTCCTTTGCCTCCATCCACGTCTATATGAAATGTTTGAACATCCTCACACAAGGAACTTAAAAGTCCACAATCTTGGGGGTGGGGGTAAAGGTGATGATAGGAAGGGCGAGGGTAGGAAAGTAACACTGGGAGTTCTGTTGGCTGGGGCCCAGCCTGTTCAACCACTCACTTTCTGTGGAACATGGGACAAGAATACCCCCTCACCCTTGATTCAGGGGACTCACTGACATTATTACACCATATGAAGCCACAAGATCCTTAACACCTAAATCTATGGTATGCTATATAAGTGGGTATCCAAACGGTGTCCAGAGCTGATAATAATGCCTTCCATTCTTAAAAAGTTTATCTTTGAGATAGAGATAGAGAGCAGGGGAGGGGCAGAGAGAGAGAGAGAGAGAGAGAGAAAGGGAGAGAGAAGAGAGAGAGAGAGAGAGAGAAAGGGAGAGAGAGTATCCCAAGCAGTCTCCATGCTGTCAGAGCATATGTGGGGCTCAAACTCACCAACTGTGAGATCATGACCTGAGCTGAAATCAAGAGTCAGACGATTAACCAACTGAGCTACCCAGGTACCCCTAAATACCTTCCATTTTAAAAGGTAAAAAGAAATTCAAACAGTATTTCCTTTTGAAGGAAAAAAAAAGGCAAGCAAAATATCCAGCAGACACCAATTCCAGGAACAGTGCTGACCTTATGTTCTAAAGAAAAAAGCATCAGGAAATCTCAGGAAGCCAAATAGGGATGGCCCACCAACTGAGAGTGGTGGGGGGAGCGGACGTGAAGGGCTGGCTTGAGATCTTGGCCCTTCCTGCCTTGGTGGGAAAGGGAGGACCCAGCCCACAAGAAAGGATCCCACAGGGCAGGAGGGGAGCAGCTCGGGGCAGAGCTCACCAGTGAGGGCTCTCTTATTCCCTGTTCTTTGTAAAAAAAAAAAAAAAAAAAAAAAAAAAGAAATCATTCTTTGGGGTACACTTAGCTTATCAACTTGGGGCTGAGGTATACTTCTTGGGAAGGTACAGAGACTGTTCGTGGATGTTGAAGAATGAGAATGCTAAAATCTGATTAATTTTGTAACATAAAAATGACCAGGATGATATAGACTCCCAGTCCAGGACCTTGAGACTCTTACTGGCAATCAAAAGGATTCATTAACAGATCCACTGTTAATGAAATGTTTCATGATAAATTCAAAACTAAACTGAAAAAAAGAAAAAAAAAAAAGATGTAGCTGGATTGGCCAGATAGCTGCTATGTGGCTCACATTATTTCTTCTGTTTGTATATTTGTATTGTGAAACGATTTTGATGCATTAATGAAGGCCAAGTTCATTTTACACCGTCTGTAATGTGTGTGTGTGTACCTACATATACATATAAAATCAATGTTATACAAGTTCTAAGTATGTATGTATACATATGTGCCTGTGTATGTGCACATACACACAACACATAACATTGAAAAAATTGTACTATTATGGGAGTTTTCCTTTTTAAAAAAATTTTTTTAAGGTTTATTCATTTTTCAGACACAGAGAGAGACTGAGTGTGAGGTGGAGACGGGCAGAGAGAGAGGGAGACACAGAATCTGAAGCAGGTTCCGGGCTCTGAGGTGTCAGCACAGAGCCCGATGTGGGGCTTGAACTCAAGGACCATAAGATCATGACCTGAGCCGAAGTAGGACACTTAACCGACTGAGCCCCCCAGGCGCCCCCGGAAATTTTCAAACATACACAAATATGTAACCATCATGCAGCCTTGACACTTAACTATACACGCCCAATCTTGTTTCATCTGTTCCACTCTGCTACCCCTGGATTACTGCGAAAAAACAATCCTAGATATTTCACTTGCAAATGTTTCTGTCCGGTCTACAGTATCTCTTTATAACTATTCAGGATGATCTCTTAAACATGAAAAAAAACAATTTTGTGACTCATACTTGCTTGAAATCCTTCAACGACTTATCTTGGCCATCCTTCACATGGCCTCCAGTGTCCTTCACACACAGCATCATCTCCTACAACCCCAATAGCCCTACCCCTTTGCTCACTACAGTCCGGCCCCACTGCCAGACAGGTACTCAAATGGATTCTATCTCAAGATCTTTGTGTACTTCTTGAACCTGACTAGCTTCTCTTCAGCCTTTGGTTTCAGCTTAAATGTCATTTCCTCAGGATGGCCGCCCTCGATGACCTAGATTGGGTTACATCAACCTGCTGTATCTTCTCAAAGCACCTTAGACTTTAAAAAAAAATCAAATTGTTAAGTATACCGTTATTTGTATAATTTCTTTTGCGAACATCTTTTTTCCTTCCTATTCCTGCTGGACTTAAATTCCTTGAGGGCAAGGACGATGTCTGTCATGGTCCTCCCTGCACCTCCAGCCCCTTGTGTAGTACCTGAACACAGCAGAACCATGGCTGCTATGCATATATGCATGGATACATGCCTGTTAAAAGAATAAGTGAATCAGTATCTGTGTGGCTATTTACATCCCCCATAGGTGTCTTTGGTTTGGACAGAAACTCCTGGAAAAACACAATACAGTTCTCTCTGGAATAAAAATTCAACCCAGCCTCATGTACAACTTAGCACTTAATGACCTTGGTGATGTTGGTGGATCTTGATCAAGGAGAGAGGGTGATGATAACGACACCTCTCAGTATGCTATGAAATTACTACTCATAACTCGGCAATACTGAGAACTTAACTCCCATATCGTGCGTGCCACTTCGAAAGTGCTTTCATGTGTACTCCCTCATTTGAAGTGGGTACCAGTGGTGTCATCATCCCTGCTTTGCAGAGGGAGACTGAAGAGCCGTGGCAGAAGGGGAATGAGGCTGCATGCCTCTCAGACTAGTGCGTGTTTCTTCCACTCTATCGTGTGAAGTCGGTTCACCTCTCTGGGTCTCGGCTTCATCTGCCAATGAGGGATTTAGACAAACTGCTTTTTAAAGATTTTTTCATCTCAGCAATTCTGTGTGTATGTTTCTAATAGTCACCATGCTCTAAAAATTAAGGGTAATGACAAGTGATTGCAGTCCAAAACTTAGCTTGGAGGACCTCCTGACAGTTTTTAGGACCACGCAAGACACCAGCCAATGGAGTCAACGTTCAACATTAGGAACTCTTGATGTCACCAAGTTCCCAGAATTATAGGCGGTCACAAAATCCTGGAAAAGGGCTTGAAGTCAATATTTTTAAAGACAGCAATGTGCCTTATCTAGAACTGGAATTGCACAACGGAATAAAGGCTTGTTCAGAGTCCTTAAAAATGTCTCAGCTTATCACACTTCTAACATAGATGGACTCCCCAAGCCCTCCGTTATCTGGCAGAGGACCATTTGTTCCCACTGAGCCAGTCAAAAGTTACTCAAAAGTTACTCATTTGTTCCTACTCAGCCACTCAAAAGTTACTGCAGACAACAGTTTGTGAATACATCACATCGTAAAACCATTGGCCTATTCGCCACAAGTAAAACTAGTAGATTTGGATGTTTATACAACCTGAAGTCATCCCTTCCTAACCTCCTCACTGAATCCTCTTCCACTGTCACCCCTGGAACCCTGGTGGGCCCTAAGCCCCATCCTCCAACCTCCTTTTATTCTTCAGCCTGTACCCTAGTCATGTTTGTGCCCGTGTTCTTACTGGTCTGGGTTTTTCTTTTATTTTTTAAAAAACCTGTGGTATAATACACAGAACATGATATTTACCTTCTGAACCACTTTTAAGTGTGTAGCACATTAGCACAGTCACACTGTCGGGCATCTATCACTACCCATCCATCTCCAGAACTTTTTCCATCCTCCAAAACTGAAACTCCATACCCCTTACGCACTACCTCCCCACGCCCCGCCTCCTAGTCCCTGGCAAGCACCATTTTGCCTTTTGTCTCTATAGATTTGACATTCTAGGTCATTCTAGGTCCCTCATATAAGAGGAATCATACATCTGTCCTTTGTGTTTAGCTTATTTCATTAAGCATGCCTTCAAAGTCCATCCATGCTGTAACATGTATCAAAATTTCCTTCCTTTTTAAAGCTGAATAATAATCCATTGTATGCTTATTACCACATTGTTTATCCATTCATCTGTCAATGAACATTTGGATTGTTTCCACCTTTTTGACATTGTGAATACTGCTGCCATAAACATTGGTGTACAAATATCTGTTCAAGTTCCTCTTTCATTTCTTTTGGCGATACATCCAGAAATGGAATTGCTGGACCATGTGGTAACTTTAGGTTTAATTTTTTGAGAAACTGCCTGCCATATTGTTTTCCACAGTGGCTGCACCATTTTATATTCCCGCGAATAATGCACAAGGGTTCTAATTTGTTTCAAGAAACGTGCTTAATGGCCGTTGGTGAGTCACAATTTCTCTGGGCCTCAGTTTCCTTATCTATAAAATGGGGGGATCAGAATAGACAACAGACAATCTCTAAGGTTTCTCCTAGCAGTAAAAAAACTGTATTGGCCTAATTAAATCAAGTTGCAATTAAAGCCAGAAAGTAGTCTGAATGGTTTATAAGCATGACTTGATACCTTAAGCTCTTTTCCTAACACAAGACACAAAGTAATCATTTTTCAAAGGACAGAGTCGAACAACGATTTCATGCATCCGGCTTTCATTAATGACATTAGTGGCCACCTCCTGAGCATCTAATCTATGCCGAACACTGTTCCCAGTATCCCCTGCACACTATCTCATACCCTAGTTGTACAGATGAGGAAACTGAGGCATGGCAAAATTAAGCTATTTGCCAAAGATAACACAGCTAGCGAGTGAAAGAGCCACGATTTGTCCTCGGACAGCTCTGCTATGGAGGCAAGTTCTTCACCACCACACCCAGACGAAGCCTTTCCTTCTTGGTGAACGAAGACTTACCTCAAGTCTTGAGTGCTCTTAACTGTTTTCTTGCTTTTCCTTGATCACACTTCCATTTAAATGTCTCAGCCCTCTGCAGAGAAGAGCTGCATTTCCTCAGCTATGGCATTTAAGCTTTTTATTTTTAGGCATAGAGGCTGAAATGTACAAAAGTGTCCCAGAAATCCTCTGGGTAAATGTATTTTAGTAATTTTATCGGATACCTTTTTCAAGTGTTTTCCAGAAAATCACTTTTAAGGAATGCTCCTTGAAGAAAGAAGAAATCGAATGCTGAAGGTGTTCTGGACAATAATCTTATGACGTGGGTTTTATTACCTTGAGTTTGTAAGCAAGGACACCAGGATTCAGAGAGGTGTAGTAACTACCAAGGTCACTGAGCCAAAATATAATAGAGCTAGGAGGTAAGCCTGTCACCAAGGAAAGCCCATGCTCCTTCCTCTAGGGAGACACCCCACAGAGAACACAGAATGACACTTAGGAAAACCAGTGCAAGGTCAATGACACATCACGACCTCAGGTTCTGTCTCTACCCAGCTGAGCAACTGGTATCTGAAAGAAAACTAAAAGGAAGTGAAGAGGTTCACAATTTCCCAAAAAGCGAAACTGCAAGGGGAGGGAACAAGTCAGTCTCCAGTGAAGATTAGGTTCACTTTAGGCACCAGAGGTTCAGTTTTCTCTTAGAACAAAGACTGTGGAGGGAGAATGTTTCTGGATAACCTATAGTCACATTACCAAAAAATATTTTTACACACATCAAAGATATCTTTTAAAGTAATTGGATTTACCTGCTTAAGAAGAAGCTTAATAGTTCCATATGGATCTTAATCTTGACTTAGTACCGATTCTAGGTTTCGCAGGGATTGAATGAGGGAGCTAAGATCTAGGTCCCAGATTTAGTTGGGAAGAATTCTCTCAAGAGGATTCTGAAATACTGGAATACAGTTAAGGACTACTGCAGTTTTGAAGAAAAAAAAATCAAAAGAAGCAGATGTGAGTGATGTCCAACTCAAATGATGAGGCCTCAAGATTTCCCCTGGATCCAGACAAAAGAGAGGAGATATTTATCGGAGAAACGCTGAACTGGATTGTTAACCCTATAGAGAGAACATGAAAGTTTCCTAAGGCACAGCCTGACTTATTTCCTACACTTCATGGTAGCAAGCAAAATGACATTCATACACCATGTGAACAAGACACATTTCTTTATACTTTGAACTAATACTTTCATTTGAACCATAAACTCTGGGGTTTTCTTTTACATTTTAAAAACGCTGAATCAGGGGCGCCTGGGTGGCTCAGTCGGTTGAGTGTCTGACTCTTGATTTCACCTCAGGTCATGACTTATGGTTCATGAGATAGAGCCCTGTGTCAGGCTCTGTGCTGACAGTGGGTGGAGCCTGCTTGGGATTCTCTCTCTCCATCCCTCCCCTGCTCATGTTCTCTCTCTCTCAAAATAAATAAAACTTAAAAAATAATGCTAAATCAGCTACAGAAATTTAACTAAATATGTGCACTATGAAAAACCATTAATATAATGATGGTGGTTGTAGGCCACAGGGGTTTAGCATGCCTTAAGAGCCAGATTATGGACCATGGTCCCGGGAAAGTAATAATGCAAAGCAAGCCTGATTCTGTAGCATGATTAGGTTGTGTTAAAGTAGCTTAGGTCATCAGAGTTAGCCGGAGCCAACCTCAGCAAGTGCTGTTCCCTTCCAGAAGTTAAACTTTAGGGCATGAATCCACAAGGAAAAGCCCTCCTTTGTATTTTATTCATAAAATTATAAAAGCCACATTCTTGGTTTCCTCAGTCTAAAACTTCTACTAACTCTACGACTCAGTTGTTCTTACGGACATATGCCATTGTTAGGAGATATTTGGCAGAATCCAAAGTGACTTCACTTTTATTTCTATAGGAGATTAGTGTTTCCTCAATATCAGGGGGGTACTGGCACCTAACCTTGGGAATCAAGTTACCAATTACAATTCACTTTGACGATATTTGCCTGAAGAGGATTTCTGTGATTATTTCACTTTTAGTGATACGGAGAATTCTCAGGGACAATCGTGCCTTCAGCCAGTACACACTGACCTGCACACAAAATGTTTTTGAAAAGGCACTGATCAGATGACTGAGGATTTCTAAAGGGAGACAAGTCTCTCAACATGATAGCCAATATTCCCCAAATTTAGTTATTTGCCTCAAATCACTGAAAAGGACATAACTTAAGGAAAGTAATTCTTATCCCATAGAACTTATCCAACAGAGAGAATGGATTGTTCTGATTTTTCCCTACTGGAAGAACTGAGCTTTTATTCACCTTTATTCCCCTATGCATACAGCAGGTGATAATACATGATTTGTAAATTCAACTAATGTGGTTATAGGAATGATCCAGATTACGTGTGCTTTTTTATTTTCAACATAAAAGCACCAAATCCAAGTTTCTTCCTCACTTCAAAATAAGGCTTCCAACATGGTACCTTAAATGCACACAAAAAAGACTTTCCATGATACATTAACTGCACTGCACCTGAATCTGGGCCTGGCACCTCCCTTATTATTCATAAGAATGATATGAATGCAAAAGGAATCTGCAGAAGTTCGGAAAACCTCTCCCGGCTTCACCCAGCACGAAGGGAAAGGCCCCTTCATCCTGCTTCTTGGACACTGCAGACAGAAACAGTCAGTATGTAAACAAACCGGGGATAGCGTTCACGTGACCCAACACCCTGGCGTGTCCTGACCGTATAAAGGAAGTGCATCATTTCACCTACACTAAAGTCACAGGTGCTAGAAATACTTGATAGGTGGCAAACAATGGTACCAACCGCTTGCATCTGGCCCAGAAAGAACTATTGCATAACAGAGGAAAACATTCCGAGAGAGCTCATTCTTTGATTCTGCAATTTAAAACATATATTGCAGTTAGCACTGGGAGCTTACTATGGGAAGGTACTGAAAAAAACACAAGCAGCACACACGGCCAGCTGGTATGCAGCCGGCCAAACCTGGCTAGGTAAGCCAGACTTACAGATTTCAGGATCCCTGTGGCATCTTCATGGAGCCACGTTGGGTAAACCACTTCATCGTTCAGTATGGCTTCAAAGAGGTCATCTTCGTTCTCTGCCTCAAAGGGGGCGTGACCACACAGCATCTCGTAGAGCAACACGCCCATTGCCCACCAATCTACTGCAGGTCCGTAGAGCATTTCCTGGAGGATCTGTGTGAAGAAGGCAATGTGAGAAGTGCTTTGCACATCTGATTAACAAATGTGTCCTTAAAGACTAGGGAAAATGTTGGATTAGGAAAAATCAAAGTAAAAAAAAAAAATGCACATTTCATGCTATCTCTAGAGGCTGGTCCGTTTTCTCTGTGGTTCAACTCAGAGGACTTCTCATCCAGGTGATCAAACATTTACGGCCTGTTTCAGCCCAGGTAATGGTACGTGTGCAGATCCAAAACAGAAAGCGTGTTGGCACTGCATCCCTATAGAGGGAGGAAGATACTGGGCTCACTCACTTGCATGGGAAAGACTGAGGAACTTTATTTACTGCTGCTAAATGGGGCTGGGATCAAAGCACCGAGTAGAGACAAAGAGGAAAATAACTAGCTGTGAGCAGAGCACACTTTGTCCTCATTCAGGGCTAATGCCTAAAGCAACTACAAGGTTTACAACAACATTTTTAATTCAAATTGTTATTTATAGGAACCGAGGGCATTTTCTGCCATCATTCACCCAATGAGGCATAAGGGAGTGCGGAGGCATCAGCTTGCAATGCGCCCCCAGAGCCACAGCACGTAAGAGCAGCCCGTGGCATCTCTGCTCAGGATTTCCAAAGCCGTACTCACCTCTGGAGCAATATAATCGGGTGTGCCACAGAAGGTTGCTGTGGTGACTCCATTACAAATGCCCTCCTTGCACATCCCGAAGTCCGCCAGTTTACAGTGACCCTCGTGGTCCAACAGGACGTTGTCCAGTTTGAGATCTCTGAAAGAAACAAAGAGCAGCGTGCTCTAGGGCAGCCGGGCCCCAAACCTGGACGGGCTGGCTCATGGGGTGGGCGATCAGACCATACCAAGCAGGCTTTCTGCATACATTTCAAAGGGAACCAACGTCTTTGGGTTATCTTAGAAAAAACTTGAGACCAACTCTGAAAATTTGCCTCAGGGCTCCTAGACGATGGTCCCATATGAATAGGCTACCCACATATGAAAACCTAGGTGTGATGGTGTCCCCTCACTGGGGCATCTTCACAGCGGGCACAGGACTGTCATTCTGGAGCTTCACACTCACAGTGGGCTGTGTCAGGGCGCTCATGGCTCTATGTACCTATCTCTGCTCTGGGAATCAAGTTGTATTGGCCTGTGTGGCCCGAGGGACAGACTGGTCTCTGTCCAGCCCAGGATCACCTTTCGGCTCAGAGGAGATCAGTGATGACAGAACTGGCGTGACCAGTTTCCAGGCTGTGCCCTGGGAGCTGATACTGTGACCACATAGGTCTTACACAGAGAGGTCACTGGAGATACCCAGGAATGAAAACAAAGTCCTGTTTTCTAGGAATCCCCGATAAATGAGGTTAAAGCAGCAGAGTTTTCCTGGCACAGATCAGTGGGAACGCAGACCAGACCTTCTCTCTGCTTACCTGCTCCTGGCAGCAATCTCCCTGGGCATAAGCTGTGTAAGCACTCAGCTGCCCACTTCAGGAAAGGAAGCCTTTTCTGCCTCTAAACCGAATCTGGCCTTCTCCATGCAAAACCCTACTTTCCAACAAGCAACTGTTTTCAGTAGGCTGTGATCAGTGGAGATGGTTTCCTTCCCCATAGTCACCACACAATCTGAGCAAGAAGTATTTTTTTTTTTTTTAACGTTTTTATTTTTTTATTTTTGGGACAGAGAGAGACAGAGCATGAACGGGGGAGGGGCAGAGAGAGAGGGAGACACAGAATCGGAAACAGGCTCCAGGCTCTGAGCCATCAGCCCAGAGCCCGACGCGGGGCTCGAACTCACTGACCGCGAGATCGTGACCTGGCTGAAGTCGGACGCTTAACCGACTGCGCCACCCAGGCGCCCCAAGAAGTATTTTTTTAATGTTTGTTTATTTTTGAGCAAGAGACAGAGACAGAGTGCGAGTCAGGGAGGGGCAGAGAGAGAGGGAGACACAGAATCCAAAGGAGGCTCCAGGCTCTGAGCTGTCAGCACAGAGCCTGATGTGGGTTTCAAATCCACGACCATGAGATCATGACCTGAGCAGAAGTGGGACGCTTAACCGACTGAGCCACTTGGGCACCTCAAGCAAGACATATCTGAAGGTGGAATCACGAGGTGCAGGGTGGCAGGTGGGATGACTGTGGTCCTGTACATGGGAGGAAGGTCACGGCCAAGAGTATGGTCTCTCTCAGCTGTTCTTCCAGGAGTGGTTTCAGACTCTAGGCCCTATCAGTGCCTGGTCGTGTGGCTCCTCTCAGCCAGATGGCACACATTAGAAGTGGCCAAGGTTAGGGGCTCGTGGGTGGCTCAGTTAAGTGTCCGACTTTGGCTCAGGTCATCCTCTCACATGTTGTGGGTTCGAACCCCGCATCAGTCTCTGTGCTGACAGCTCGGAGCCTGGAGCCTGCTTCGGATTCTGTGTCTCCTTCTCTCTCTGCCCCTCCCCCGCTCACACTCTCTCTCAAAAATAAATAATAAAAACATTTTTAAAAATTAAAAAAAAAAAAAAAAAGAAGTGGCCAAGGTTAGCGATCACAGTTGGCCGCCCCAGGGGAGAGCAAGCCCGTGGGGGATCAGAGCCTGGGGGCCCAGGTTCTAGCCCAGTCGTCCAGGCCCCTGTGGACCTGTGCCTAGAGCATGCTCTCTCACTGCCAAACAAGGTTACTGGGTTTCTGAATTCTCCTAAAGCTGTTAGGCCTGCTAAGGACTCATAAAGGATTTTGTGTGGTAACAGAAACAAGTGCTAACAGAAACCCACAACGGTCTGGAGAAGCGACCTTTGATTGCTCAAGAGAGCTTGTGACTAACATCCCAGGTAAGAGGTCTAATTGCTTATTACTCAGTCGCTGTCATGGGCAGCAGGAATCGTTCAGGGAGAGACAAGTGCTTGCAATCAGTTCTGTAAGCTGCCCATCACAATGCCCTCTGGAGAAGTCAAGAACGCAGCCTCACTGCTCAGAAGACAGAACTGACAGCACAGTGCATCCCTGCCACAGAATGCCTGAGGCCACAGAGGCAGGTTATACTTCAATCCTGACTTTTCAGTCTAATTCTAGGCCTTCTTTAGACCTGTACAAGCCCTGAGAGAAACGCCATTGCTTGTTTTACACCAGGTGCTACTTAATAGACAAAACTCCCAAACCGGGATTCCAAGGGCGTTCAATTAAGAGCATAATATAATCCCAGGCTATTAGTTCTGCCCTCAGCCTAAATATCTCACACCTTCTCTGTAAGTTCTGTCCTGATATCCCCAGAGAGTCAACTCTGCCCCCAGAGTACCCAGTTAGTTCCTGCTCCTATAACGGCATGCCCTGCACTGTATTCCAGAAGGCTCTGTCTGTGTACCTATCTCCCCCTTAGCTGGGGCTAAGCCTT
Source organism: Leopardus geoffroyi (assembly GCF_018350155.1). Taxonomy (NCBI): domain Eukaryota; kingdom Metazoa; phylum Chordata; class Mammalia; order Carnivora; family Felidae; genus Leopardus; species Leopardus geoffroyi. The sequence continues at coordinate 108,299,774 of NC_059337.1, read as the reverse complement.
ACTCCTCCCTAGCTCCAGCTTGGTCATGGAAGAAGACGCTGACCAAAGACATAAACAGAAGCATGTCAGACAGACAGCAGTGAGCTTCCCTGGCCAGCTCAGTGCCTGTCTTATTTTCAGGGGAAGAAAGGAAGCTTCATAAACCTCACTGGGATCCTTGTTCCAAGGTAATTAAACTTATAAAAAGCGATGTGCTTTATCCCTTAGAGACAGAGTCCAGAGGGAGGAGAAGAAGAATCCTGAAATGTAAGTTCAAATTCTTTGCTTTGGTGAAGCTGGAGAAGGGAAACTACTTTAGGAAAGACGATTATAAAGCAGAGAGGACCCAGTCATAATACTTTTCCATGGCTTGCAGCCAAATGACAGAGTAAAACATTGACAGGGTTAGTCAAACAGATTCAAAGGTTACAGAGCCATTCATGGACACGGTCAGCTTCCATTTTAAGGGTAATCATGATCTTCACTTTAAAAAAAAAAGAAAAAATGGGGCACCTGGGTGGCGCACTTGGTTAAGCATCCGACTCTTGATTTCAGCTCAAGTCATGATCTCACTGTTCATGAGTTTGAGCCCCACATCGGCTTCAGTACTGACAGTGCGGAGCCTGCTTAGGATTCTCTGTCTCCCTCTCTCTGTCCCTCTCTTACTCGTGCTATCTCTCCCTCAAAATAAAATAACACTTAAAAAAAAAAAGATGGTAAAGAAAAAAAAAAGCAAAAGCAAAAGAAGTCATTGTATGACTTCTGACTTTGAAATATGCAAAGGTCAGTTTTTGGCTTTGAAGTTCCTTAGCCTCCAATGCCAACATGTAACTCAACAGCCAAACTTAACAAGGCTACACAATGAAGACTACAAGTTCATACAGGGCAGAGGCTCAGATCCCAAAGTGCCAAATACGCAATTACCGGCTCATCCTTCATTAGGTCACTGAGCACCGGTATTTAATAGCTGTAACTTTTGTCACACAAGCATAGAAGGGTAGAAAGAGTTATTTTATGCATTGTTGTTGCTGCATAATCAGGGTTACTTTAAAATGCCCACAGTGGTTTCAGAGAAGCATCCCAAGTGGTTGAGGACAAAGGAAATTCAGAATTTGTATTTATTTTGTTTCTACCATGAGCTATTCTGAGAGTCATAAAACAGAATGACATGAGTCTTTCTGCTTAGATCACCGGAATCAGTGACTCTTCCAAAAGAAATAAAGGAAGGTGAGTTGTGAGCTGGCTCCTTGAACAAGAATGACTCTAAGAGGCTATTCAGTAACTATTTTTAATCTATTAAAAAATTTTTTTTATCATGGAAAATTTCAAATCTATACAAAAGTACAGAGACTAATATAACAATCCCTGTAGTGGTCACAGAGCATAAGTGCTATCAATGCATGTCCCATCTTGTTTTGTGTATACATTTACTCCATTCCTGATCCATCTTTTTTCAGATTTTGAAGCAAATCCAAGACATAAAACCATCTCATCTATAAATATTTTAATATCTTAATCTGAAAGATAATAATTCTTTAATGAAATACAACATTGATATTGGTTATTAAAAATATATAGTCAATATACTATTCAAGGTATACTGCTTTTTCTCTGCTCATTTGAGTTATGTGTGTGCATGTCCGTATAACCCGAAAAAAGCTTCTGTAGAGCACAATAGTATGACAGTAGCTAATTCAGCTACACTAAATGTTCACCAGATGCTAAGTGCTTTAGCCATATTATCTTATTTTAATCCTGAACAAACCCTGTGAACGAGGATCTCAGCAACATTATTTAGTTACCCAGGGGTAAATCCAGGATTCTCAGTTCTGCTCACCTCCTTCCAAAGCATGGGCTCATAACCCACTACAGTGGCCAAACACTTTTATATACTGGCATTGCATTGCTGGCTAATCCCCCTAGTAGATTATTTCCTGAGAAGACTTCCCCAATTGCAACAAGAGCTGTGTGAGAATCAATAAGTATCCCAAAAAATGAATTATGGCAAAGGGATATATTTGTGCACATCACTATGAAATGCATCATCAAAATTTTGCCAAAAAATTTTTTTTGCTTTGGTTTTTAGTGTGTACATGGAGAAGGAGTTCAGTGAATTTTTTCCAATCCTTGCATGTACAGGAATAGGGGAGTGCACAGCAAATGTGTCTCTAGTGGTCAAATATTCTGAAGATCATTCACTGCTCTCTTCCAAGGAAGAGAAGCTGGTACATGGACAAGGGTGAAGAGGTGGCCGAAAAGAATAAATTTAATATTATGATCATAATTTCACAACAAAACCATTTAGGACTGGCTTGTACTTTGAGTGTCTGGGTTTATATAAACTTGTAATTTTTTTTTCAAGGCAAGACTGATTGTGTTAAATTGGTAAAAGAATGTTGAAAGGTCACTGAAACAGCAAAAGCCTAAAATCTCATTGTATCATCAGTTAGATAGGAGTGCCATTCACGTATTACCTAACACAAGATGTTTAGCCATTCACCCACCCAACAAATCTTAGAGTACCATCTATGAATCACACAATATGCAAGGGGCTCAGAAGCCTGAATGAGACAGGAAATGGCAGGAGCCTGCCAAGGCAGGGGCCAGTAAAAATTCCAGTCTTTAGCCCAAGGAGAAAGAGAAACCATTGAAAGGTCACACACAGAGATGGATAGCATTAACTTGTGATCGTACAATGAGCCTCCAGCTACAATGTGGACAACAGATCAGTGGAGGAGGCGAGAACATGAGGACACTAGTTGGGAAGCAACTGAAGTGTTCAGAAAAGAAAAGATGGTGGCCTGGAGCAGGGTGTGGCAGGAAGGCAAAGGGAACTAGACGGACCCAAAACTAATAGGGGGGAAAAGTAATGGGATTCAGTAATGGAAGGATATAGACAGTGAAAGGGAAGAAGGCGTGAGCATGTTCTGGCTCACAGGATTTATTTTGGACATATTGAGCTATTTTTTAGGCATCCAAGTGGAGACATTTAGAGGCAGCTGAATATACATGGCTAGAACTCAGAGGCTGGGCAGGAGATACAAATTTCAGAGTCATTAGCTGGGTGTGGATGAGTTCACCTGGGGAGAGGGAATGGAATGGGAAGAAGGCAGCTGGGGAACCGAGCCCTGCGAAGAGTATCCTGAGGATAAGGCCCCTGATCTTTTTCACACTGGGACCACAAATACTGCTCATAATTTATCAGCCAGAGTGGGTAGCATAGTTGAGTACCCAGGGAAGCAAGGGCCCCTCTTTTGCCTCTTAGGTGGGGCATCCCTAGTCTTGTCAAGGTTTAAAAGGGTCAGAAAATATTAACCTTTTACATTCAAAATCATCTAATGGGTTCTTTCTGGTTTTAACCCTCAGCCTCTGCTACATGATGTGGTGCTTTTGTGAGCATAAACTTAAGTGTTCTATTTTAGGAAAATGTTCATTGCTTCATCTTGCATGATACCAAAAATTTGGAAATAGGCCAAATTATTAATTAATAGGGGAATGACTAAACAACTTATGGTATATAGATGACAGAATTTTATGGGAGCTGATAAAATTTTATAAAAGATGAAAAATGGGAAATTTTTATGACAGAAGTTTTATCTTTTGAAAATTACTTCTTTTGTGATTATAAAATCATTTTCACCATATAAAATTTGATCATTCCTGAAAAATTATGGGGAAAACGATGACAGGCTCACAGTCTTCAAATCTTTTCTTCTCAATGTGACACTAATACATATTATGAGAAACTTGCTTTTCTTACCTAACAAATATTTTGGACATATTTCTATATAGATCTACCTCATTCTCTGTAATGGTTATCTAAAATTCCGTTAGAAAGGTGTATCATAATTTAAATAGTCCCCCCTCCATGAACATTTAGATGGTTTTTAATTTTTTGCAACTTCAAGCCAGAGGGTAATGAACATTACTTGCACACTTGTAGGAGGGGTTACTTGGATTTAAGAAATAAAAATGCTGTGTCAAAGGATATAAATGTTTAAAATGAAAACAGAAGTTGAACAATTGCTGAAAAAGTTTGCATCAATTCATACTCCCACCAATAGTGTATGAGAACATCCATTTGGTTTCCTTATTCAAGTAAGACATAATCATCCTTAGGTCTTTGCCAATTTGCTAGGGAAAATGATCTCATTGTTTTAACTTCATTTCTTACGAATGAGATTAAGCTTTTAAAAACATGTTTAATGGCCATTTGTATTTCTTCTGTCTGTTGCCTTTTCACATTTTTTACCCATTTTAAAGTTTGAGTTATCTTTTTGATTATTATTATTTTTATTTGAGAGACAGAGTGTGCATACAAGGTGGGGAGAAGGGCAGAGTGAAGGAGAATCTCAAGCAGGCTCCACACTCAGTGTGGAGCCCAGTGTGGTGCTCGAATCCCACAGCCTGGGATCATGACCTGAGCCAAAATCAAGAATCAGATGTTCAACCAACAGAGCCAATGAGGCACCCCTGATTATTTTTTAGAAGCTTATTACATATTATGGATAGTAGTGATTTGTTACATTGTTTCAAATGTTATTGCCCAATTTGTTTTTAAGTTTTATTTACGGTAACTTTCATATTTTTGTCCAGTCAAATCTCTCAATCGTTCCTCTATGGCTGCTGTATTTCATGACTTATTTATAGGCTGATACAATTCCAGGTGGAAAAGCAGGATACAAAGATTGTATTTTCAATATTCTCTCTTTTTTAATGTTTATTTTATTTTATTTTATTTTTTGAGAGGGAGAAAGGGAGAAAGGCAGAGAGCGAGCCGGGAGGGGCATAGAGAGAAGGAGACACAGAATATGAAGCAGGCTTCAGGCTCTGAGCTGTCAGCACAGAGCCTGACATGGGGCTCAAACCCCATGACCTGTGAGGTCATGACCTGAACCGAAGTCAGACGCTTAACCAACTGAGCCACCCAGACGCCCCTCAATATTCTCTTAATTACAGTTGTTCAGAGGATAGAAAGAAGGAAGCAAAACAGGAGGGAAGAAGGAGAGGTGGGAAAAGATAAGAGAGAAGGAGAAAAGTCCATTTCTGGGTGCTATGTTTATAAATAATTTTTCTTTTCTTTGTGCTTTCTTATGGGAATCATGTATCATTTTGATAACCAGGAAGAAATCATTAAGATATATGTCCACATGTTTTGGCTTTAATTCTTTTCTTTGGTTTCTGTACCATTTATTGCTATAATTCCCAAGGAAGATATGTAGGGAACATAAACCACTGATAGAAATGGAAAGGATTTCTTTTGGAATGCAGGCTGCAAGGGCATGTTGAAAAAAAACCAAATCAACTTACTTGCTTACAGATCCTGACAGAAGTCGGAAGCTCAACTGACTGAGCCACCCATGTGCCCTGCAACATCCCTAATTATTAAATGAAGTCCCCATACCATTTCTCCTCATGAAGTTTTGTGGGGCTGATCCATGAGAACAAATTAAGAGCAAATATGTAGGAGCACCTGGGTGGCTCAGTCAGCTAAGCATCCCACTCTTAATTTCGGCTCAGGTCATGATCTCATGCTTCCGGAGATTGAGCCCCGTGCAGGGGCTCTGTGCTGACAGCACGGGACCTGCTTGGGATTCTCTCTCTCCCTCTCCCTAGTTTGCATGTTCTCTCTCTCTCTCTCAATAAATAAATAAACTTTCAAAAAAAAAGAAAAAGAACAAATATGGGAAACATGAACATACATTATCATGAGGCTGAATGTAAAATGACTCATTTTCTAATGAATACAGAAAATCAAAAAACAATTTCCAACTCCGCAAGTATTACCAAATCTCCTCTGAGGCTCCTCCTACCCTTTCGTATTTCTCCCAACAGCTACTTGAGGTGGGAAATAATCATAAAAATGACCCTGTGCAAGTCTGGCTATTACACACCCTTTAAAACAGGGCCAGGGACTCACAAACTAATCCCCCCAGGTCAGGTGTTGGTCTCCATCCAGTTCTCGTGTTGGATGCACTTGATATGCAGGCAACATGTTTCCACCTTCACCACTGTTTATATACAAGACCGATTTAACCTGAGCAAAGGGACCAAGAGATTTCCCCTTGCCGTGTCTTATGGTTGGAAAACACGTACAAAGAAAACACTCATTGCCTCTCTGGACAAATGAAAGAGGCAATGAGTTTGATTAACGTCTACGGTGTGCAGATCATACATCTCCCTGGGGGCCATCAAATAAATGAGCCATCATGCTGACAGTTGAGCCTTCTCTCTAAATTTTTTCATTCCTAGCATCGCCCCTCCCCCTCCCAGGAGGGCTGAAATTCTCTAGCTGAAGTGGCACAAGTTTATTTAGTAGCTCCTTACAGTATTTTTATTTTATAGTTGCCAAGAAAACCTCTCTCACTGACTCTCCTTGCCAAAATGCTTCCTGCGTGATACCTGGCTGTGTTTGGCATGCACACAGATGCCCTCCGCGAGGGGAAGCAGGGAGGCAGAATGGAGGGCTTCCGATAAAGACACCAAGGAGATGACAGACCCTTGGTGGCTAGGGGTCTCGTGACCATTGGGCCTAGCCCCGACAACACAGAAAAGATGCTGGGGCAAAAGAGACACCTGCGGTTGATAGGCTAGAGGGGGATAAGGTGGTCAACATACTGAATTCTGCTCGGCTCCTCAGGCTTCCCCAGTGCAGAGAGGTGGGTGCAGCTGACCCATGGGAAATTACTTTCCAGGGCACCTTTGCTTCCCAGCCATAGAAATGCAACAAAGAAATGGATCAGAGAGTCACAGGGATCCTGAGAACCTGCAAACTAGGGACAGGATAGTCGAGGAGGAGCCCTCTGCCTGCAAAGAGGACGCGTTAAGGAAGGTAAAGGAAGGAAAGATTTCGCAAGAGGAAGAGTCAGAACACGGTAGCCTCTTAACCAATGTGATCTCAATGATAATTGGGGCAGCTGTGGAGTGGGGATGGGCAGGGGCAGATGGATCCTACGAGGCTTATGGTGGACACGTGGCACCAATACCAACGAACAGGTTGACAGAATGAAACTCTGTTCAACGTTAGAGGGCACGCAGTGCTAGGTAAGCGTTGGCCACTGTTGTCACCACTACTGTTGCCAGTAAGTGGATAAATGTTGTGGCTGTCACCCTTGAAAGATCAGCCAGACAACTGAGGCATCAGTGCGAATACACTAGCAAGTGAAGGGACGATGAGACATCTTAGCCCGTCTAGCTGTGGCTGGTTCCCTCTATGGAAACCCAGGGCTCTTCAGACTTGGGGGTACTAGACTCTGCCAGCGGTGAGGCCAGTTCCCTGAACACATTTTGTTGAGAGAAAACAGCGTGTGAGAGGGGACGTGGATACCGCGGGGTGGGGGCAAGTGGAGGGAGGCGGAGTGATGAGGAATGCTTTACAACAGGAAGGAGTGCAGTTTATAGCACCGACCTCAGGAAGGGATATTCAGGCTGCTTTTGGCAACTGGCTAAACACAAACCTTTGCCAGCATTAGTAATGCCTTACGCAATATCAAAGGGGAGGGGAGACAGACTTCTGACTTGAACCAGAACTTTTGGCCCCATCAGCAGGTCTCATTCGGTTACCTGCTGTCTCCATCAGAGATTAAACCTGAGCCATTTAAACGGAAGTCTCAAAAACCCAAGAAGGCACCTACGGTTTCAGAACCACTCCCAGGCCCTTGGAATTAAATGCGAACCTCACATGTTAGTTCTGGGTTATAGTTGGTATCACTTTGTTCTCTGTGTTTTGCATAAAGCCTCGTTTTCTCCAAAGTGATTACAGCCTCCAAGGGTAGGCCTGGAATATTTCTTAAGTCATTTCCAGCGTACTGATCACAGGCTAGACATATGACAGCAACACACATCTCAGTCCCTTTCCAGGGATTTACAGATCTCCTCCTAATGCTGGGCATATCACAGCAAAGTGTGCAGAAGACATCAAATTTACCCCTAAGAAGTTTCCTTTTGAAGAACTCGCTGCTACTTCCTGAGCACCCGCCCATGCTGTGTCCAGCACCTAGCCTTGCAAGACATTCCCAAGACATTCATTTCCCAAGACATTCATTTTGTTGAGTAATCCATTTGAGTAAATGCGCAGCCATCGGCCAAAGACTATTTCCAATTTTATGTAATAGTATCCTTAATAAAAGTAATCTCTGAAATGCAAACATCATTATAACTTCCTAAGATCTTAAAGGTAAACAATTCACAAATCAGGGAGAAAATTATTTTTTGGGCCTGTGTGTCTTATTTTTTTTTTTTTTTAATTTTTTTTTAATGTTTTATTCATTTTTGAGACAGAGAGAGACAGAGCATGAACGGGGGAGGGGCAGAGAGAGAGGGAGACACAGAATCGGAAGCAGGCTCCAGGCTCTGAGCCATCAGCCCAGAGCCCGACACGGGGCTCGAACTCACGGACCGCGAGATCGTGACCTGGCTGAAGTCGGACGCTTAACCGACTGCGCCACCCAGGCGCCCCCTGTGTGTCTTATTTTTAGCTTAGAAAGTATCATCAAACCGGTAAACAAAAGGAACTGATAAAGAGACCTTTTGAGAGACTAACCTTCTTCTTGCCTAAATGTTGGACAAATCTTGATCCAATAAATAATGGGTACTTCAGTTTGGTCAATTTCTCAGCACCTCAGTTCCTCTGTTGAAACATTAAAGTGGCAAGGTGATAGACTTTAATCTAGTCACTAACCCTGGATTTCACTCCACAAGTGACCTGCGTGGCAACACTTTATGCCCATATGTACGTTACGGAGGCAATTAAAGATCTTTTGCAAATATAAGGTTTCATATACCATTAACAGTGGGGTATATTTCACATTTCCTAGAGAACTGGAGTCCATGCCGATAAGCTTATCTGTGATCAGTTCTGGAACACAGCAAATTCAGACTAGTAGCCAAGCATGGAGTCCTCACACACATGGACAGATAGAGGCCAAGGGCAAATTCTCAGCTGTCCTCTTAGGGAGCGAGATAGCTCCCCTATGCCTCCCTCACTCTGCTTCCTTTCCTAACTCCCACATGGTTATTCAACCAACCTCTGTCTGTCTGATTCCAAAAGGCAGTATAATGGAAGGTTAAGGGTATAGATTCTGGAGCCAGGCTGCCTGGGCTTGAGTCTTGGCCCTGCTATTTACCATTTGTGTGATCTTGGGCAAGTTACTTAACCACTCTATATTTGGTCCTCTTCATGAAATGCAGATAACCACAGTGCCTGCCTCATGAGAATGAAGCTATTTAATGTGAATTGTTTAGAACAGTGCCTGATTGTATTAAGTACTATGGAAGCCTGAACTATTATTTCCTCATCAGCAAAAAAGAGAACACATACGTGGCCTATTCCTTGAGATTTTTGTAAGAATCAAAACTGATGGTAGACACAAACTTTGAAAATACTAAGTAACATTGGAAATTTAGGAGTTTGGGACAGGTGGGCCTATTATATTATAAAGTGACACATCTGGCTTATAAACTGCTCTGTGGGTGATAGAGCAAGGAGCCAAAGGGAGTTTCTCATACAGTGCCAGGGCCTGGCACTAGCAATGGGCAAAATGTCTCAAGAACTGGTTAAGCTCCATCAGCCACAATACCTTTGTCTACTTTATCCATCTTTGCTGAGGCCAAATTCTGAAGCATTAAGATACAGAAATTAAGCATTCACCTACGGACGGGCACTTGGGTTGTTTTTCATATCTCGGCTACTGTAAATAATGCTGCAATACACATAGGGGTACATATTTCTTTTTGAATTAAGTGTTTTCACTTTCTATTTTTTTTTTTTTTTTAATTTTTTTTTTTCCAACGTTTATTTATTTTGGGGACAGAGAGAGACAGAGCATGAACGGGGGAGGGGCAGAGAGAGAGGGAGACACAGAATCGGAAACAGGCTCCAGGCTCTGAGCCATCAGCCCAGAGCCTGACGCGGGGCTCGAACTCCCGGACCGCGAGATCGTGACCTGGCTGAAGTCGGACGCTTAACCGACTGCGCCACCCAGGCGCCCCAAGTGTTTTCACTTTCTTTGGGTAACTAGTAGTGAAATTACTGGGTCATATGGTAAGTTTTTGAGGAATTTAAGAAACAAAACAAACAAAGGAAAAAAGAGACAAACAAAAAACAGACTCTTAAATATAGGGAACAAATTGGTGATTGCCAGAAGGGAGGTGGGTGTGGGGATCGGTGAAGTAGATAAAGGGGATTAAGAGTACATTTATCTTGATGAGCACTGAGATATGCATAGAATTGTAAATTATATTGTGCACCTGAAATTAATGTAACACTGTGTATTGATTATACTTGAATTAAAAATGAAAAGATACAGGAATTGATCTCGGTTCACTACCGACAGCCCTGCTCAGTGCAATGAAAAAAGGCTGGTTCAAGTTGAGGTTCATCCAGTTCCATCCCTGTCTGTCAAATGCATGAATGACCCATTCTTCTAAGCAGAAGAAGCCGAAAGAGGAACTGTGATTCTCTAGAAATAAAACAGGACTCCCAAGAAGTGGCACGCTATCTGTACCTCATAATGCAGTCAAAACTCAACTGGCACAGCCAGTCTTTGTTTTCCACCCTCTCCCTGCCTAATGATTTAGGACATAAACCCAACAGTGGATTCTGGTCTCATCCATTCAGTGATGTGATAAGACCCAGATTCTGCAAAGTTACTTTGGGGAGAAGTCATTTCCAGTTTTTCACTGTTACAAACAATGCTGTGATAATTGAAGGTATCTTTTTAATGCCCAAACCTACTAATATTTTTTATCATGCGTATGCACAAATGAGCAGTCAACCCCAGGTACCATGCTCACGTTTAAGAACCTCTGTTAAGGCCACTGCATTGGTGTTTGCCTTCTTTCACCACAGGAAGCCAACAAAGATTATGGGTATTCAAACTAGCAGGCAGGCAGAGAGCACAAATTCCAAAAGCCTGGAATTACTGTTATTTTAGGTTATTTAAGTTACTGTTATTTTAGAAATGTGATCTCCATGAGGAGAAGTGCCTCCTGGTTTTCATTTTTCCGTCTTTGTATTTTTGAATTCCCTTTGCACATAGTAGGCCCCTAATGAATGGCTGTTCGTCTGAACGGCAAGCCCTTCTCTGCCCTCTAGTCCTGGTCTGGTTCTGAGACCCCAGCGAGGCTGGATTAAAGAGGATGTGGAGGACTGTTAGGCAACTGGGTGGATTCGGGTTTGTGCTGGGCCTCTGGCACCAATCCAGGACCTCTGACGCCAACAGGAAGCTGCCAGGACCTGCTGGAGTCCTGTCTCAGGGATGACCTAGGAGGACCAGGTCAGCACCCCAGGAAACTCTGGCTCTGAACACACTCTCGAGTACACGCTATTCCAGGCATTAATCCTTCTAGACAAGTCCTGAGATACCAAGAGATACCAGAAATGAAAATGTGCCCTGCTTAGTGACTGCCTGTTTGTGTTTGGCTTACAGGTGAGAGCAACCTTTGTTTCTATAAAAGAAGGATATTAAAAATTGCGTCAACTGCCTAAACAGGATTTACGTGAATTTAACTGGCTACTGTAGGACACGGAGAACCTTGCAGTGGCTTCTGTCATTAAGACAATGACCGTGAACAGAGAGCACAGGAGGTCAGGCAGGCTGGCTGAATGCAGCTGGGTAGTGGGGGTGGAGACGTGGGGGGGCGGTCAGTGAGCAAGCTAGTGTCTCGGTGCACCTGGAACCTTCTGATGGACACACATCCTTCCCTCTCTCCAGAGGCATCATGGGGACTCGAGTGGGACAAGCTGGAATGCTGGTTTTACCTGGTACACTGTCCGGTCAATTAGTCAAGGGGCAAGAAAACTTTTCCTGAGCCAGAAAGCAGAGCTTCGAGACTCAGCTTTGTCACCTTGCTGGGTCTCAGTTTCTTCACCTGTAAATGATGGGATGGTACTGGATGACATGCCTTCCCCACTTTCTCCGTCGGGCAGTCAATCACTAAGAACTGACAATTACGCCTCCTGATTGTATTCAAAGCCAGACACCTTCTCTCCACCACACTGCATGGCCTCCATTCAGCCCCATCATTTCCCACTGGCATCGCTGCATCTCCTAACCGGTCTCACTACCTTCACTCTCCTCCCCTCTTCATGCTGGGCCAGTTGTTTTTCTGAAATTCAATTCTTGAATGTTTGACCCTCTAAGAGGCCCTGCCCAACTTTATCGGCCATAAGGCTCTACGGTGGGGTCTCTGTCTGCCCTGCAGCCTTATTTTCTCCCCCAGCGCTCTCCCCTGCTTCACATCGTCACGCACTCCAGGCACCCAACGCCAAGAGGTGGACCTCTCCCCCACCCGCGTATATGCTGTTGTGCCCTTGGATGGGCACTCACTCATAAACCGCTACTGGCCTGCAATGAAGCAGAAAATGATTGAATCACAGTGAATAAATGGGGGAAGAAGAAAAATTAAGAGTAAGCACTTGGAAACTTTTATAACTACCTGACAACAATTTTATGTCTGTTGAATCTAATAATAAAAATCTGGGCTCCTATTTCATGTCTTTTTAAAATTTTATTTTTCTAGTAATTGACTTTTATTACGTTTTATAAAAATATCAGTCCTAAATGGGTTGAAAAGGGAAAAACACAACAACACTGGTTTACCACCACAGACAGTATGGGGAGCTCTGGCCAGCACCCTTCTACCTTCCGTTCTCCTGGGCAGATGACTTCATCCTCGCCGAAGGCTCTCTGTCTCAGGAGTCTTCTGCATCCCTTCCTAGACAAGCTTGGTGCCTCTCCTCCATGCTCCAGTGGTATTTGGTGCGTACTTCTAATTATAGCATTTATTGCGCCGACTGTAATTGTTGGTTTCCCTGCAGGTCCTTCCCATGCTTATTTCTGCTAACCTCAGAACAAGGTGCCTGGCCCAGGGCTGAGTGAGCAATTAAGTGTTGACTGAAATGAACAAGCCCTAAGTTTCTTACCCTATACTCTGGTTGCCTTTCCTTTACCCATATATTCCTTGTGTGTAAAATCCTTCCTGCCTGTGTTCTCTCCCTCTGATGCCTACTCCGTGTTCTGTACATTATGGAAGCTGGGGAAATGAGGAAGAAATGAGGAGAACTGCTTTCTGCATCTGGGGGTGAATTTCTGACACCACCCGTCGGGTTGTCCCCTCTCTAGCTCTCAGTCTAGTCCTAGAGTTAATATAAGGAAGCTGGGCTTGTAGCTACAACAACTGGTGACTAATGTGTGTGCCTGGTGATTAAGCATCCTTATAACAGCACAGTATTATAACCAGACAAGACAAATCACCCCTGTACATCTTGCATAAAATTAAAAGGTCAGTCCAGGAAGAGAAGGAATAATGAGATTCCTGAAGTCCTTCATCAAGTTGAAAAGCTCATTTGATTTTTTTTTTTTTTAAGTTTAATGGAAAACTCCAAAACCAGAAGGGATGGAATATTACATAGAAACTGCTTCAAAGCTCAATTTAAGCTCAAACCAAAGAACATGATTCCCATCATATGGAACTAATTTCTTTTTGAAAGTTGATAAACCAAAAATTGCACTGGAAAGCAGCCGGTTCCCTGCGTTTTCCAGAGAAGGCAGTTTGGGAACACATTTCCTGAACCTCAGCCTCTTGGGTTCTACTCCTGGATTTTCCCCCTGACGCCATGGAAAAGCGCTTTCCTCTCCTCTCCTCTGCTGCAGAGTCCTTTTTAAAAAAGGGTAACGTGATCACCTGCCCATTTACAGGATGTAGTGTATGAAATCATCCCAAGAGTTTCCCCAGGGCCTTTGATGCATGGAGTCAGGGAACCTAGGCTTGCTTATGGTTAGGAAAAAAGAAAACAAGCAAGCCCCAGAGATAGGACAAGTGATCGTTCTCCTATTGGAAAGGGAACTGTATTCCTCATTCGAATTAAGAAGCAGAGAATCAGCTGATAAAGAAAATTATTAAAATTTAGGGTCCGAAAAAAATGACTTATTTTGAAAACACAACATTTTGACTGACTGATCTAGGTGATACGCAAGCAATCGAGTTCCACCCCCTCAGATAAGTTCCAGTTTTCTTCTGAGTTTTATGACCATGCCAAACAGCGTTCTGTCTGCCTGTAGAGCTTGAATCCCATCGACACAGGTGTGGGCTTGGAATTTTTGATCTGGGCTGACACATTCCTGGCCAGGAAAGTGGTGCTCTCTCTCCTCCTATAACTTTCCACTGATGTAAATGAGGTCAAAAGTGCCTGGAGGCAGCAATGACAGGTGTGTGTGGGCAGAGAATCACGGGCCAAGGCAGGGCACACGCTTTCTCTTCTGTAAGAAGCATTTATACCATCCCGTGGGCATGCGTGGGGAAGGCCGTAAGCTTTATAGTTTATGCCACAAGGAAGTCAAGACAGCCTCCAAGCCATTGTTCTGGGGATGCCTTTTCTTTCTTGTGTGGCTCAGGAGGCACAAAGCTTCCTCTGCCCTGCCAGGCCTTCACAGTGTGGGACTCAGGGCCATCTGAGAGGTTCTGCCTGTTCTGGCCTGGGAGCTGCCTCAGCAACTCCTGACTCCTGGCTGTCTGGAGCCAAATGTAACAGGGGTGAGTGGCCAGAGGTGGCCAGAGTGGCCAGAGTGGCCCTTTCCTAGGGACAGCAAATATGGTCTGCTCTCCCAGGAGCCCAAAGGGCAGCCTGTGGAGTGAGCACTATTTGCCCTGGATGATGCTCACCTGCCCAGCGCTGGCCCTCAGGAACAGAGCCGCAGGCTTGATAATTCTCTGTCTTAACCAAATGGAGACTGCTAACTATCCCATCTGCTGGGTCAAGGAAAACCCCTTGGATATGTGAAAAGGGGAAATTGAGGGATAGTATTGGTAGAGGCTCTACCTGAGTCATTAAAGCAAAGTAAGATGACAGTTCGCTGAGTGGGGGACTATGCTTTCAGGTAAATTCCAAGGCAACTGAATACAATCCTACTCAAGTCTCTGACCACTCCTAAGGGTCTCCTTTGTGAGCTCCTCCTCCTCCTTCTCCTCCACTCTCCCTTAAAGGGTAGGCTGTTCCCTAAGGCTCTGTTCTTGGCCCTTGCTTAGCTTTCTTTCCAGAACCACTGCTAGACCAAATCGCACCTTAGCGCAAATTAGAAAAAGGCTCCCCTTTCCCTAGACATGTTACCACCGACTCCTAGAAAACTCATAGTCATTACACAAATCTTCAAGGACTCTGATGAAGTGGTCCGCTTAGAACTGTTCGGTGCACAGTCTGCCCAGTTGTACAGTTGTTCTGTGCAATTGAATCCCAGGGATTCAAATATCACCCTAAGACTGATGGCTCCCCAATTTAAATCTCTACCCTGACAGCTCTTTCCAGAGATCTAGACCTTCATGACAAATAAGAAAGTAACTGATTTGGGGGCATAGCTAACCTTCAAATGGCAAAAGATGAAACCTAGATTTTACCCAACTGTCATCCTCAGTGAAAAGCCTTAGAGTTCTTAGCTGGGAATCTGGAAAGCATCCTTAATGTCTACTCCTTGGGCTCCATACCCCATTCATCAGTGTCCTCCAAGCTCTTCCTCCGCTGTATCACACTCCCTTCCTCTTCTCCCTCTTCTTCTCACTATCCTGGCTTGCTTCAAGTCATGCCTATTTTTCCCCCCTCTTAAGCTTATTTATTTATTTTTATTAATCTTTACACCCAAGATGGGGCTTGAACTCACGATCCCGAGATCCAGAGTCGCATGCTCTGAGCCAGGCAGGCACTGCTGTTTCTTGCCTGACTTATTCCAAGTCCTCCTACCTGAGCTCCTGGTTTCCAGGTTTGCTCCTATGCACTCTGCTTAACTACAGTTATTTCCTGTTAGTCTCTTTCTCAAAAACCTCTGATGGCTTCTATTGACAGGCAAATGAAGCCCAAACTTCCTGGCCTACCACTCAAAGCCTTCAATGTTCTCACGCCGACCCACCTCAACTGCCACCTTTCCCTGCTCTGCAGTTCCGGTCACACGGATTCCTCATGATTCCTTAGCACAGGACACTTTTCTGCCTTCAGGCCTTCATTCCTATTTATTGTTCCCTCTACCTGGCATGTAATTCTGTATTTTGTTGATAACGAAAACCTACGGCTTAAATACCATTTCTTCTCTAAAGCCTCTGCTGATCCTCTCGGTTAGAACTCATAACTTCCTTTTCTGTACTCTCACTGCATTACATTTTACTTTGAGCATTAAGGGAACCTTGTCTTAAACTGTCAACTTATAGATGCATTTGGAGCCCCCAGTAGACTCAATCCTTGAGGGCAAGGATTCTGTTTCATTTCTCTTTTGGTCTTCAGAGCCAAATGTGGTACAAAGCAGATGTGCAGGTCACATTGAGTGAGTAACCCCATGGTGAAATCCTCATGGTCAAACAAAGCCCACGGACAACTTAATGACGGTCTACTTTGAGCCTGTGTGTCTGTTTTGATGCATCAGGCACACAAGGACAGGTGAGTGTAGTATAGTATGTCAGGTAGAGGTGAAGGGCACTTTCCAAACCAAAAAGTCCGTTTAAAACAAACACACATTTATAACTCACAGTCTGCATGAAATGTAATTCCTTGAAACTCACAAGTCTGGCAGGGACATAGACTCGGCACCTTGAAGGAGGGTTGGCAGGATTTAGGGCTCATTCTGGAGACCCGTTCTGGTTCTGTCCAGCTCTCCAGACCCTGGACTGGCCCGGCCCCACCACCCAGGCCAATAAAGCCTTATAAGAAACTAAACGCTTCTCAGAACAATGGTCACCTTGAGAAGGTGAGAACCTGGATGGGAATGAAGTGACAGGTGGGATGCTTACAAATCTAGTTAGGAGCATCTCTTGAGAAAATAACAATGTGAGAGTAAGTTCTGACTGAGAGCAATAATGTCTTCAGATTCCACTCTTCATGAGACATTTACAGATGAGAATCCAGCAAGGGAAGACCATTGATAATACAGCACCTTGCGTGCAGATAAATTCAACCACATTACCAGCATTTTTTCATCTTTACCCTATATAATACTGAGTATCCAAACCCACTGTTTTCTGAGACCAGATTCCTCAGTTTCTGGCAAAGAAATTACCAAGAGCACAAATTTACCAAGCGGGAAACTGAGGAGGGTTAGGCAGACTTTGCTTTTCTGACACAGTGGAAAATGTGGGTGTATCACATACCACTGTTCTTTATATACTCTCCTGAAGAAGACTGACTAGCACATAAAAAAGGGAAGAACTTGAAAATCCAGCTGATCATACATTTTCCCAACCATCTGGGCTTCTGTTTCTCTTTTGCTGTCACTAGGATGGCTTTAATAATATCTTTAACCAAGCCACTCTCTATCACTGTGCCTAGAGAGGGAAAAAAATTCCTCTCTCGCTCTGTAGAGAAGAACGAAATTGCAGCCTCTGTATTGCCTTGGTTCTAAGATCTGTACCTGCTCCCTTCCCTCTAGTGCTTCTGAAACAGCTAAGTTCCTTAAAACTAATGACCAAAAAGCCTTGCCAACTGCCATGACTCTCATTTCTATCAAATCAAAGATTATCAGCATCTTGTGATCTGTAGCTTCTTGGAATCAAGGAAACGCAGCGGTTAGTACACATTCCTCTTGTCAGTTGCTGTGTTAAAGGTTGGGGACCAAAGGGAACAAGGAAATTTAACAGATTCACCTTCAAAGAAAACAGAGTCTAGGTAACTCCATTTGAAGGCACCAATGCCTTATAAGAGGCTTCATGGAAGGCCAGTGACTGCAGGAACTCTCTTATGCTATTAGGACCAAACTATTACATTAAATGTCTGTTCAGGAAGTCACTGTGTGGTCAAGGGGAAGAAGAGGCGGTCAGGTTCCCGCTTCTTAGAGCTCCTTTCTTTCTTGGTCTGAGACCAGGGAGCTACAGAACGGGTGACTGATGGCCTTTCCCATTCTTCATGGGTGTCTCAGATAACGAGTGTCTGTCTAGTCCTCTAGGAGATCCATTCTTGGCACTGAAGAGAAACTTTCTGGGAGAGTGGCAGGAGGCAGATGTTGGATAAAGAACAAAGGAAGACGAGCTTTTCAGAGGCAGCCCACCCAAGAACCCGGGGAGTTTGAACTTGGCTTAGGAGGTTAGCCTCACACACTCAAAGGAGCCTGCATTCCTGGGCTGGCACGGACAGTCCCACCACTTACCCTCCACATACCCCTGCTGGGGCTGGGACCCTGCCACAGCCCCGCTGATTTGAGGCCTGAGGCCGCATTGTGGCGAAGTTCCTCCCACTGACTCACAGGAGACCACAGCAGTGTGTAGAAATTCTGTGATGAAAGATGATATTCCTGACATTTCTCTTAGCTCTCAGATTTTCCAGCAGATTTCTTTGAGCAGTCTTTCTGTCTTCCAGACTTCGGAGGGATGGCTCAATGTTTCCAAAGTGAGGTAGAAAAGCTCACTTGTGGTTGTAAAATTCTAATACTGCCCTCGTTTTCTCTGTGAGACCCACAACGGGAGCTACTGAAATGGAAGACTGAACCAGGCCTGGTGGGCATTGATTTGGAGCAAAAGAACACCTGGGGGCTTTGGAGGAAGTTAATTAGTGGCCAGGGACAAATGGAGTGTGGACAGTTCCTGCTGGCCCAGCCTTGGGCACCTTGTTTTTCTTTTTTAAACCGAACTTTAGTTGTATAGACATATGAATTTTATTTGGCTAAAACTCTGTGGTTGGAATGTCCCCATTAGACCCTATTTTGAAGCTATTTTGAGTTTGAACCCCAGATAAAATATTTTAGACATTCAACAATGAAAGACGTGGGGAGAGGTATCTGTCTCTCTCACTTCCCTTTTCTTTAGTTCTGTGGAACAAAAGTGAAAATGAAAAACTCACTTATCTCCTTCCGTGTACTTTTCACAACTGGTGGTTACTTTTACGTCTTTATATATTTACATTAGAGTACATGCTTCTGGTAGGCCAAGTCCTGGCCTATCTTGTTCACAATGATATTCTGAGGCACAAAGTAGGTCTCAGTGAATATTTGTTGCACGAATAAATGAATGACTGACTGGATGCGTGGATAAACAGATGAATGTAGGCTCATAAAGTTATGACAATAAATGTTTATCACATGTAAACATATTAAAGTATCATGCAAAGGAAATAAAACATGGGATCTGGGAAAGGCAGTTTCCCCCAATGTGTCTTTGAGACTAAGATAGTGACTTACAGAAAAAAAAAAAAAAAGTATTTAAAAATGGTTAGTAATTGCTTTTCCAATTCATGGACTAGGAGCAAATAGTCTCTGAAAGGAAAGTGTTGGGAGAATCCCCCGCTTAGAGAAGGGGGCCCCTCTCAGTTAGTAAAAATATCTTTTCCTTTGGTTCTACCATTTCACGGAAGAAAAAAAAAAAAGTTGTTACATGTAGACACCTCTTTGCAGCATGACTGTGCAGTGTATCGTCCAAAATGGGGCTCTGAGGGTGAAAGGTGAAAGGGGGTGCTGGTAAGGAGGTCACAGGACCAAACCAGGACTTCTCTGGGCAAACTGAGACACGTTGGCTGAGTATGTCTTTCACCCTGTCGGTTAATCTAAGCCCACTCAAAGCATTTTCTTGAAATCCATCTTCTTTTTTTTTTTTTTTTTTTTTTTTTTTAATTTTTTTTTTTTTTTTCAACGTTTATTTATTTTCGGGACAGAGAGAGACAGAGCATGAACGGGGGAGGGGCAGAGAGAGAGGGAGACACAGAATCGGAAACAGGCTCCAGGCTCTGAGCCATCAGCCCAGAGCCTGACGCGGGGCTCGAACTCACGGACCGCGAGATCGTGACCTGGCTGAAGTCGGACGCTTAACCGACTGCGCCACCCAGGCGCCCCTGAAATCCATCTTCTGATGAAAGTACTTGCTCTTCATTGAATTCTTCCCCTGTTAAGCTCCTTGATGAGTTTTGATCTTGAGAATTAGTTCTCAGAAAGTACAGTATCTTGAGCTTCTCTGGTAAACTGTTAGTTCTAGAGTTAACCCCTTCAACACAGTGTGACACAAGCTACCCTCTCTAGAGTGTGTGTGTCTCAAGTGAGACATTGTGAAAATATCTCACGCGTGGTAAGCCCTCAACTCTGCCTCTTTCTTCTGATGAAAACAGAACATAAAAATATACAATACCTGCAGTGAATTGTACAAAGTACGGCCGCCCCTCAGACGGACTTGAGAGGGAAAGTGCTCCTTAACGTATTTACTTCCTTTGGTAATGCCACAGCACAAAGATTACACTCAGCCTTCCTGGCCATAAAAAGCTTCAGTTTTTCCCATTCTTGCTGCCAAAGCTGAAATGCCAAGAAATGCTGGGAACTGTGATTATACACACTTCATATTTTACATTCTAAAACCCCAAGGAATAAGCTGTGGAGAACAGAGTCCTATTTCTTAAATGGCAGGACAGATACTGAACTCCAGCTCTGTGGAGCATGGCTGAGTATTTGCATGGGGAGAAACAAACAAAGACCTCACAGATTTCTTCCAGTCTGTGTGTACCTTCCTGGCATCTGTGGCAGACCTTGGCTAACTTTTCTCATTTATTTCGTTTTTGTTATTTTTTAACTTTCTGAATGACTCAACCAGATTCTTACGGGAAAAAAAAAAAAAAAAACAAATCACCACCCCACATACGAGTCAGTCATAAGGCAATTCAGTTACTGCCTTTGACAGGTTTGAACCTGTCTGTTCACAGATGAGGAAACAAAACTCCACTGTTCCTTCGGCCAAAATTACATCCCCTTCCTTAGCGTGGCAGTAAAGCAGCCAGCAGACAGCATTCAGATTTCACGGGTTCCAAAGCTTCCTCCCCAGCTGTAAATTAATTTCACTGCCACAGTGCATTTTTCTCAATTCTGTCCTCAAGTGTAGGAGTTAAAACAAACAAAACCAACCAACCAACCAACCAACCAACCAAAGGTTCTCCTTCCTTCCTCCTTGCCTCCCTTCAAGAACTAACACAAGAGCCACAGGTACCCGGGAAGGGCTCGTGATGACAAGACCTGTACTTCTAAAGGGTGAATTTCCTGACTCACTGTCACCTGCCTTCGTCTACTGCGCAGAGCCCCATTTCTTTGTCAAAGAAGTGTTAGAATCCTCACGAGGTGAACGTGGGAGGGGCAGGCTTCTCACTGCTTGGATTAAATGAAGATTTAATACTCACTTCTTGCTTAATTTGCAAGATTTGGATGCCTCCACACGTTCCTCATGTTCTCAGAGAACAGGAGCTCACACAGGATTTCTCCCCTTCCTCCCCGCCGGGGCTGCACATGCTCCAGGGCCTTGCAGAGAAAGGGGTTGAGAGGCTCCCGGTAAAGGAGCGAGCCCCTTGTGCAAGAAAGCGGGCCCCATCCAGTCGGGCTGGAAGTAATGTGCTGCTACTCCTCAGCCCAGTTATAAACGGCAGCTGCTCTCCGTGTAGGGCTGGAAAGCAATTTCTCTCTGTGCCTATGTAACTGCAATAAACTTTTATAAGCCTGTTACATGATCTGAACAAACCAGCACAGTTTCTCCAACAAGAGCAGAATTCTTTGCAGGTTTGAACCCTCACCCACACACCCTTCTCAGAGAAGAAAAGGAGGCTCGGCTGCTACCTTTTTATAGTTTAGAGCTGGCCTTTCCAAAGACTTGGGAAAAACCTCTACTTTTTCGGGGCATCCGACAGCGCCATTTGGCTCTCAAGAGGAAACACTGTTTCAAACACAGAACTTGTGCATGCATAAATCATTTCTGGAAGGACATAGAAGAAATGCGCCTGGGTGGCTCCGTTGGTTGAGGGTCCGACCCTTGATCCTGTCCCAGGTCATGATCTCACAGCGTGGGTTCGAGCCCCACGTCTGGCTCTGTGCTGACAGCACTGGAGCCTGCTTCGGATTCTCTCTCTCCCTCCCTCTCTCTCTCTGCCCTTCCCCATTGCTGCTCTCTCTTTCCCTGTCTCTCTCTCAAAATAAATAAACATGGAAAAAAAAAAAGGCATGGCTAACTGGTTGCCTTGAGAAAAAGAAATTGGGAGGCTGGACTTAGTGTTCACTGTAATCTTTTTAGAATAGCCACACAGTTCTCTTTTTTATCATATGTACGCATTCTCTCATCTAATTAAATTACACTGACATGCCTCTCCATTTTCTCAGATTACACAATACCACGTTGACACCCATCTTCATACCACTTATCTCTCCCGATGAGTATTCCCCGACACAAGTGTTGACTCACTTTGCTAGAAATGAAACAGAAATGAAGAAATAAGAACTATTGCTATGCCTTGCGCCAGAAATTGAAGACGAATAAGAAAAGCAAAGCTCTGGCTGCAAGCCCTAATACGGCCGTGACAAAGGAGAGGAAAAGTGTGGGTCTCTTGGCTTTTCGTCGTGTGCCCTCCTGGACAACACCTCCTCCCTTCCAACCGTTCCCTCTCCTGCCCTGCTGAGAAGTTTCTCCTCTTCTTTGGTCCACCTCCCACTTTTTTTGCTTGTTTCTTTTTAAAAAATTTGTTCTCAAAAATCCCAAAAGTAACACATTCTCACCACAGTGATACGAAAGGAAGATACATGATGAAAAATCATAACTGTCCATCCCCTCCCAAATGGTTTTGTGTCTGTTATTCCACAATGTTCTCCCCACGCAGATCTATGTTCAGATGGCTTTTGCTACTATTTTTTGTACCAAAAAAATAAGACCTAAATGAGCATACATACCACTTCTTAACTTCTTCCTTTCACTTATTTATCTACTGGGGACAAGCCACCCAGATCAATAAATGTGGATCTAACTCACTCTTTTAATAGCTGCATAATATTCTACAGAATGGGTATGACATAATTTGTTCAATTTGAAATAATTGAAATAATACTGAAATGTATTGGATCTGTCCACCTCTTAAATGGATTCACTGTTCAAGTTTCTTCCCTGGATCACTTGTCTTCTTTAAAACTGATAATGCACATGGGGCATTAACTGATACCAGATGCTGGCATAAACAAGCCCCATGAGCTGAAGTGTCACAATAATCCCATAGGACATAGTACTTTACCAGAAGCCAGCACAGCCCCATTTTCACACTGTTGCCGTGCAATCAAGCTAGAGTCTGTGGTCACTGTCTTAAAGGTTAGTCTGGTATTTACAACTGGAGACAGATCATTTGACTAGGAGTTCCACAGGTACCCCTATCTTGAGGTGCTCCTGTCTTTGCCTCTCTGATCCCCACACCTATGCTCATCCCGTGCCTCACCTTTGGCAATTCACCCTCGAACAAGGCACTGATGACCTGAGTGAAAAGTACCCACCTTTTCAGAGTGAATGGCAGACAGAGACCCCTAACTCTGGGGTTCATGACTATCTTCTCTGTTTTCATGTGCACACAGAGGCTGACGCTATACTACGAAGGTAGGTAAGGCATTAAATTCCTCTAAGATCTACGTAAAAGGAGACCTTTTCTAAATCACACCAACAATATGCTTACTACCCCTATATTCAGCAGGAACAAAATTCAATTAAAGCCCATAACTGATCTGGAAGAGGTAACATGAACACCTCTTACCACAACTCATATTAGTTTAACCCATTGCTACTTAAGATACTTCTGCTTTTGTAAGAGAAGAAGAATGTAACAAGTCAACTGGATATTGGTTCAAGACTATAGAATAAAAAATTACATGTATGGGGGCGCCTGGGTGGCTCAGTTGGTTAAACGTCTGACTCCTGATTTCAGCTGAGGTCATGATCTCACGGTATGTGAGATCGAGCCCTGCATCAGGCTCTGTGCTGACAGCATGGAGCCTGTTTGGGATTCTCTCTGTCTGCCTCTCTCTTTCTCTCAAAATAAATAAACCTTTTTTAAAAACGTTGTTTAAAAATTACATGGATGGTGGGGCGCCTGGGTGGCACAGTCGGTTAAGCGTCCGACTTCAGCTCAGGTCACGATCTCGCGGTCCGTGAGTTCGAGCCCCGCATCGGGCTCTGGGCTGATGGCTCAGAGCCTGGAGCCTGTTTCCGATTCTGTGTCTCCCTCTCTCTCTGCCCCTCCCCCATTCATGCTCTGTCTCTCTTTGTCTCAAAAATAAATAAAAAACGTTAAAAAAAAATTAAAAAAAAAATTACATGGATGGCTTATCATTGCTCAGAAATCAGTGACTGTGACAAGAGAGCCAGGATAAACAGTATCATACCACTAATATTTCCTTCTTTGACAAGTAAACTACATTGGAAGATCCAGATGGTCTTCAAAAAATCTGAAAGCCTTTTTTATGCAAAATTTGTGTTGTTCCACTTTATTCCTTAAAGGTGATCTAGCACCAGGGAACAGAAGATACAATGAGACAGTGTTTGAGCCAATATAAAGGTGAAATTTCCAATCATTCTATGTACCTAAAAGTGGAGGGAATAAGTTACCCTCTGTTTAGAGGTATAGGAAAAAAAGACCACTCAGCAGGTTGTTAGGCATTCGTGCTTTGAAAGAAAAGGGTGTAGGGTGCTCGGGTGGCTCAGTCAGTTAAGCCCCCAACTCTTGATTTCGGCTCAGGTCATAATCTCATGTTTCATGAGTTCAAGCCCCAAGTCAGGCTCCACATTGACAACACAGAAACTGCTCGGGATTTTCTCTTTCCCTCTCTCTCTGCCCCTCCCCGCTTCGTGCTCACTTGCTCTCTCTCTCCAAATAAATAAATAAATAAATAGAGAGAGAGAGAGAGAGAGAGAGAGAGAGAGAGAGAAGGGTATTATGTAACTTTGAACTCTCTTCCAACCCTGACTCTAGAATTTTAACAGTGGGATATGGGATAGGTAAGTTTTGATGCAAGTATCGAACATGGTGTAGAATGGTGATTTTGTATGT
This sequence comes from Leopardus geoffroyi, assembly GCF_018350155.1. Taxonomy (NCBI): domain Eukaryota; kingdom Metazoa; phylum Chordata; class Mammalia; order Carnivora; family Felidae; genus Leopardus; species Leopardus geoffroyi. Next base: position 108,275,014 of record NC_059337.1, on the reverse strand, counting down.
GAAAGAGGTCAGAATGGGTATTCTGGAGGCAGGAGGAACAGTGCCAAGGGAGGAAGGAGAAATGAAAGGCCACACAAGCTGCCACCTCCCCATTGTATGCACCATGCACACACCTCCAGAACCAGATCATTCAGTGATGTCATCCTCTAGGGGGTGGGGAAGGTTGCCCATCAGTTTTCACTCACTTCTCTTTGCAACTAAACCCAGAAATTCATCGATTTTCTGAGGGTCTGAGTGTTTTTGTTAAGTGCTAACAGGGCACCTGCTCCGAGTTATATTTCTGCCCAGGAAGTTTGCTAGTAAGTTTAGAAGTTTACTTAACAAGTAAAATTACTTTTAAGTAAAATTTGGCATCTGCAAGACAATGGAAAAAAAAATCCCACCTTCAGGCAGATGCTGTAGACTGTCTATCAAAAGGAAAACTCTAACACCATGTTCCACTCAGAGATTTATCTTGCCAGGCTTAAGAACTGGGATCTAGGAGAAGGATTTTTGTCTTAACACATCTGAAAACAACTCCACGACTGACATACATGGCTCAGTGAACCCAAAGAATGGTGATGAAGGCATCTAACCCTTAACTGTTCGCTCACATCAGTCCACTCTGTTTTCAATTCCAGCAGGTTCCGCCCTCCTTGGGGCCGAAATCATTTCCAGGTAGATTGTGCACTATTAAGGCAAGCGGCTGCAGAGCATCTTGCTTATTGTAACAGAAAACATTAAAAAAAAAACTGAACATGTGGGTGAATGAATGACTGTATGGGCTGATGTTGACGTGCCCTTCCTCTGCAATTCATGTGGAAGCCCTGACCTTCCCATGTGATGGTATTTGGAGACGAGGCCTTTGGGAAGTAGTTGGAGTTAGATGAGGCCATGAGGATGGGACCCTCATGACGGAATATGTGCCCTTGTAAGAAGAGACAACTAGAGGGCTTGTCTCTTCTCTCTCTCTTCTGTCATGTAAGGGAACAGCAAGAAGGTGGCCATCTGCAAACTGGGAGGAGAGCCCTCACTGGAAATAAAATTGGCTGACACCTTGATTTTGGACTTTGCAGCCTCTAGAATGTAAGAAAGAAGATTCTGTTGTTTAAGTCACCTGGTCTATGGTACTTGCTACAGCAGCCTGACCAGCCTAAGACAATGACTAGGACTTCACTAGAACTAGGATTCATGGATTAGGAGTGATCACAGCCTGATGGTCAAGGTTTGACAGAACTTAACTGGTACAACAGCAGGTTACCTATTTCTGACATTATCATGTTGAAAAACTCATGTTAGGGTATATTCAATATCACATGCGGTATCCCTTCGAAAATATCATTTTTAAATATCAAAACCACAATATGTATTCAATACAGAACATTTGAAAACTATTAAAAAGGCAATAAAAACACCTACGTTACCTTAGATACTCAAACAACCACGGCTGACATACCAACGTTTATCCTCCTAGAACTATTTTCCCTATTGAGAGTAAAACTGACTGAGAGAACAAAGTCCTCCCCTCAGTGGTTTCTTCTGACCACAACCACCACTGTACTCATTGAGACATCTTAAAGAACTCCATCTCTTACACTCAGAAGGATGTTGCTGAGAAGTGACTTTACTTTCAGGGTCCTAATGTGGATATTCACATCCTATAATAACCATGTGAAATCAGCAGCGGTAGCCTCTGGAGGTGGTTAGGAATTAACTGAAAGGGGTGTCAGGAAACCTTCTGGGTTGATGGAAACGTTCTACATATTACTTTGAGTGTTGACTGCATATTTGTGTCCACCTGTCAAAATGCATCAAACTGTATAAGACTTAAGTATGGGGAAAGCAAAGTATGGGGAAAAGCAAACTGGAGAGATGACACCAATACCCAACACCAGAAACATGTGCTTTGATACATTTTTCCACGGAATGTTCAAAAAAGCGAGTATTACTGAGCTGGACGGCTTCATGTGCACCCCTGTTAAATCCTAACAACTACCCTCAGATGTGCATTTCTAAGATCTTCATTTTATCAGTGATGAAGCCGAGGCATAGAGGGATTAAGTAACTTGCTCAAAATTCCACAGCGGGGAAGTTGCAAGGCAAAACTGGAAGCCACGGCTTCACAATCCTGGAAAAAAAAAGTTGTAACAATGTGCATGCCTTTTGACTCAGCAGTATCTCCAAGGAATGTGGTTCCAGGGAAAGAATTGAAGACTGATCCAAGAGATGTGTACAAGAATATAAACACATCATTTATTGGAATGCCTGGGTGGGTCGGTCGGTTCATTGTCTGACTCTTGATTTAGGGTTAGGTTGTGATTTTGCGTTTGTGAGTTCGAGTCCCATGCTGGGCTGTGCTACACTCGTGGCATGGAGCCTGCCTGGAATTCTCTCTCTGCTCCTTCCCCACTCGTGCTGACTTGCGTGCTCTCTCTCTCTCTCTCTCTTAAAATGAATAAATTAATTTTAAAAAATCCATGATTATTAATAATACTGAATCAAGTTACATGGAGTGTAAATTAAGTAGGCCCATGTGATAAACCACCTACATCACTTCAGTCACATCATATTAGCTTGAAAGAGAAGGTAGACAACTTTCACGGTAGGGGAAAATGGTTATGATATATTAATAAAAATAATCAGGTTGAAAATGTTTACATGGTATGACTTCAACTTTGTTTCTTTTTTAAAAAAATACATTTAAAACCTTTAAGAAAATATGTCAAAAGAAAAATGGTTATCTTTCAGTAGTAGGAATATAGGTTATTCATTTTTATCTTTTATATATTTTCAGCAGTTACTATGTGTTACTTTTATAATTAGAAAGGCAAGAATAAATTTTATTTTAAAAATTTAAAACACGGGGAAAATCATTGCTCTCATTGATGAGTATATACCCCCATGAAGATGATGTGTGTGTGTGTGTGTGTGTGTGTGTGTGTGTGTGTGTGTGTTTATGAGAGGAAGAGTTTGGTGGAGCCTAGTTTGAAGATAGCCCCTTAATAACTTCAGGGTGTTAGCATTATTCAATAATTTACACCTAACTGTAAAAAAGTGACATCACCAGGCTTTCTCCCTCAGTCATTATGTGCAAAATATATATGGTTGGCTTAAAAAACTTAAACTCAATGTCCAGTTTATAAAAAGACCTTGAAAAAGTTATTACCTTTGCTTTTAGCAGGAAGGCATAAAAATTGAGATCAATAAACACTGAAGTCCTCTGAATACAGCGGACAGATCTAATGTAACTCTGAGAGGGATTAGCACCACCTTAAGCAAAAAGGTATACAACTAGGAGCACCTGGGTGGCTCAATCCGACTTCAGCTCAGGTCATTCATGATCTCGCGGTTTGTGGGTTTGAGCCCCGCATCGGCCTCTGTGCTGACAGCTCAGAGCCTGGAGCCTGCTTCGGATTCTGTGTCTCCCTCTCTCTCTGCCCCCCACCTCTCAAAAATGAATAAACATTAAAAACAATTAAAAACGTATACAACTTGAATGTGTCACAAGGGCTGTGGCTCCATGCCATCAAGTGTAGAGCCGTGGTTGAAGAATCATGGCAGAGACCATTACTGTTTTTCCAACTTGTCTACTGCATGGCTCCTTTTTCAAGAACATGTGAAGAAACACAAAGTCTTTTTCTATGCAATAACTTTCATTTGAGAATTATAATTGCAAGGAAGAATTGTGTCCTTATAACCGGTGAAAGAATTATTTATATTATTAACCGAAATGAAAATCCAAATTTAAACATTCTTCAAGAATTAGAATTATCATTTGAAAACTTCTAGTATGGATGCTCAGCTGTTCTTTTAAGTAGAGCAATTTCTCAGAAGGCTTTCATTTATGAAAAAGCATGACCTTGAATTCTGAGCAAATCATGGGTTTAGATTAGTGTAATGCTAGTCACAGACAATGGGTTAGACAGGCATGCTCCCTGCCTTCATGAAGTGGCCCGTATGAAGAGACACATGGGCCAGAAAAAGTGTGAGGGGAAGGGTATTACAGGATGTCACAGGAGCAGACAGGATAGGCACCGAACCTAGCTCATGGGTTAGGGGGCAGGGAGTCTAGAAAAGTCTCCCAGTGGAGGTGACACCTCGCTGAGACTGCACAGGTTAGCAGGAGTTAGCCTGGCAGAGAGAACACAAAGCATCCCATGCACTGTTGGTTGAGGAAACTTGGCATCTTCGTGGATTCAAACCTGAGGTAGGATTGTAGAGTTCCCCCACATACTGTGTGACCCTGAACAAGTTATTTTACTTCCCAGAGCCTCAAGTTTCCTTATGTGGAAAGTAGGGATAGTAACATTTACCTTGGAGAGATGTCCCAAGAAGCTGAAATTAACTAAGTAGGACTCCTTACAGAGACATTTATCCTTAGAGATATATGCTAAGTACATGTGGCCATTGTTCTGTATCACAGAAACTCCAGCCCACTATTCTCTTTGCCACTCCTTCAGCATGCTCCCCTCCCAAAAGCTTTGTCAGCTTGCCATTCCTTCTGCCCAGAATGTTCTTCCCCCAGATATTCACATAGACCTTGCTTCCTCATGTCCTTAGGTCTCTGCTCATCTGCTTAAATGTCCCACCCTCCCTGAACTTGATCTTCCCCTTACACAGCTTTTTGCTCCATAGAATTCATCGCCCCAACATGCCATATATCCACTTTTTGTTTATCTGACTACCTGTGCTAGAATTTAAGTTCCTTGAGGGTACAGGGTTTTGTCTCATTTGTTTCCAGAGCTTAGCACAGTGCCTGGCACACAGTAGGTTCTTCACACATATGTGTTAAAGGAATGAATAAATACGCCAAGTTTGAGGGGATGCCTTTCTTTAGTCTTCTTTAACTCTCTTGGGACCTGACCTAAAGCTTTGCATTAAGCAGGCATTTCATAAGCATTTGCTGAACTGGACAACTGAACCACTTTTTACAAATGTTCATCTGATACCTAAAGACCAACTGACTGTATTTTTATGGCTTAGCAAATAAATCCAAGATTGTGTTTAATTACAGTGAAGCAGTAAGCTGCTTGCTCTATCAATCTGGTGGGGAGAAGAACAAAACTGGTGGTTTGATTTCATCAGTGAGTGGAATCAATTAACACATTTATCAACTAGTTCCAAATAACCACAGCTCTTGCTGATACAAAAGGTCAAATGCTGATGAGGTATGCCAGGATCAGTATCCTGATTGAATAAGGACAGAAAGTAAAGTACAGAAACAAAATGTTTCAGGGCTGAAATTTCTTTCCGCCATTAATCTGGGTCCTTTGAGAAACCACACTGACTAAACTGTCAGGATATGCACCGCATATGGTCCAAAAAAGTTCTGGAACCTCCCCTCAAATGAAAAACCAAAAATCTGCTTCAGTACTGGAAAAGTTAAGTCCCAAATGAGTTCAATTGCTCCCTCCATACATTACAGAGTTAAAATTTAAACAAAATGCAAAAGTAGAGTGTTCAAATTTTACAATCTGTACCATATGCTCCAGGGTTTCACAAGGAAACTATCTTAAAGATTTACGATTAGTATGTGGTAAGTATAGTAACTATATACAATTTCAAAATATTGTTAAAATGCAAAGAAAATAATTTCGTTTGAAAAGAAAACACAATCAAATTTAGTTTACTATAAAAAGATTGGTCTTCAGAAGGTTGATGTTTACAAGCTAAAACTCCAATTTCTGTAAAGAATTCCCCATTCCCGAGGAAGCATCTCGAGGATAACTTCAGTTCAAGCCCATGCTACAAAGAAAATCCAAATCAGCTGATAACATGTATGCAAAGAATAACCTTTTTTTTTTTTTTTTTTTTTTTTATTTTTTAAAAATTTTTTTTTTTCAACGTTTATTTATTTTTGGGACAGAGAGAGACAGAGCATGAACGGGGGAGGGGCAGAGAGAGAGGGAGACACAGAATCGGAAACAGGCTCCAGGCTCCGAGCCATCAGCCCAGAGCCCGATGCGGGGCTCGAACTCACGGACTGCGAGATCGTGACCTGGCTGAAGTCGGACGCTTAACCGACTGCGCCACCCAGGCGCCCCAAGAATAACCTTTTTTTAAAAAGTTTATTTATTTATTTAGAGACACAGTGGGGTGGGGGAAGAGAGAGAGAGACAGACAGACAGACAGAACCCCAAGCAGGCTCCACACTGACAACCCCTGATGCACGGCTCCAACTCATAAACCCTGAGAACATGACCAGAGCTGAAATCAAGAGTCAGAGGCTTGACTGAGCCACTGGGTACCCCAAAGAATAACCTCTTATATTGACATGGCATGTTTCAAAGAACTTTCACATTTCACTTTCACCTGATTTGAGCTTCAACAATACCCTGCAGAGAAGCCACATCAATGTACAGATGGGCAAACAATCTCAGAGCATTCTGAAACCTGCCCACACCCCCAGAACCAGCATGAAGCAGGGCTGGGTCCAACACCAAGACCTTCTGAAAACCATGCCCAGGATTCTTTCAGTTGAAAGAATATGTAAGTGATCTTCTACTATTCTTTTATAGCATTGTAATTTAAATGGATTTGCACTTTGGGGGACACTCTAAATGATGCAATATACCAAAAATTTTTTTTTAAGCCCTAGAGCCAAATTTAGGCACATTCCTAATGGGGTCCAGTTTCGTAGGGTTCTGTCCTTAGCTCACAGTTCTACTTAAGACACTCTTGTCCGGTGATCTCATCCAGTCCCCATGCTCTGAACTGATAGCTATGTCCTGATGACTTCTAAATATGTGTTCCAGTCTATCTTTTTCACTGAGCTTCAGACTCATATCCACCTTCCCATTGCACATCTCCACTGGAATGTGTCTCAGGTGCCTGACATACTATGTTTCTACATCTCGTCATCTTCCTCTCCCGTCTAGAAGGCTTCCTGGGCTCATTAGCTGGGCTCCCAGCTAATGGTACCATCGTCTATCCAATCTTCTAACTAAACACCTAGAAATGACTCCACGTTGCTCCCTCATCCCCTGGACCCACCCAGTCACTAAGTCCTGTCCATTGTACATCTCTTAAACTTATGCCCTTCTCCTCAGCCCAACTAGCATCTTAGTCCAGGTCCTCATTATCTTCCTACCTGGAACACTGCAATGGTCACAAATTGAACCTCCCCCTGCTACCTACATGTATGTGTCTGCATGCTCTCTCCCACACATAAATATGAAATATAAATCCACTCATGTCATGCAAGCTGCTGGAAATTCTTCAAAAACTCTTCTTCACCTGCTACAGAAAAACCAAATTCCCTGGCATGGAATTTGTATCTGACACTGTGAGTTTCCTATCAAATAACTATCCTGCCCCTCTTTCCTTAGTAAGAAAACCCTGATTTGTCGCTAGAACATGGCCGCATAATAACTTCCTAGCCTTCACTATAGCTAAGTGCAGTCAAGGGACCAAGTTCTGGCAATTTCCACGGTAAGTATTGTGTGGAATTTCAGGCTCCCTAAAGGGAACTAACTCAGCTGGGAGAAGTACCCTTTGCCCATCTGGAATACAGAGATGATTCCTGAAGCTTTAGCAAACATATTAGACCACAGAGTGACCCTGAATATGGCTGAACAAAAAAGATAGAAACCTGAGTCCCAAATGACTCCATGGAGCTTTCATGAGCTGGACTGCCCACTTCCAGACTTTTTACAGGAGAGAGAAATGCATTTCTATCTGGCTTAAGCCACCATCATATTCCATTTCCTATTACAGGCAATGGCCCCAAATCCTAAGTGATAGAGAATTCAAACATCTCAAGAATGTTAAGCCTTTCATAGCTTCATTTCTGCCAAACCCTCTAGCCTTATCTTCCACCATAGCTCAAACTGTAAGTTCCAAAATTCTTGTAGTTTTCCACTCTACACACACACTCACCAGGAGCTTTCATACTTCTCAACTTTTGCTCAAGCTTGCCCCCTACCTAAACACCCTCCTTATTTTTGTTCAGGTTTTAACTTTTCATCACTTCCTACAGAAAGTCTGTCTAAACCTCCATGTTAGGCTAAGTGGCCATTCTCTTTGCTCCCATAATATGCTGGGAATACTCCAATTTTGGAATCCATCTGCCATTATGTATTTATGGGCCATCTCTCCCAACCCACAGATAGAGCCTCAAAGGGCAGACACCACATCTATTCATTTTGTATTTATATCTCCTAATAAAAGTAAGAGCTCAGGAAATATATTCTGAGGTCAACTGCATTTTCCTCACTGAAATGGAGTGAACAGTATCGAATGCCTCCAAATGTCCTGATTAGCTCTCCGTGTCAGTAGTAAGTTAAAGATTGAAACAAAATGGTAATTTCTTTCCCCCTGAGATGGAAAATAAATTACAGGTGAGCCATCTTAAGAAAACATCCATTCTGAGAAGCAATCTACTGTTTGGATGTTTCAGACCTGAATTTCCTCATGTATAAAAGAGAACTTGGCACTAGGCAATCTTGGAGGCCTCATCTGGCTCTAATATTTTTATAATTCCATTGTTGAACATAAACACATAGAACCGGACACAAGGAGCCCACTGTGAATGGATCGCTCCTCCAGCAATTGGCAGCATGACCAGACTCACCTAACTTTTAAATAAATTACTTACAAAGAGTGTCTAATAAAATCGTGAAGTCATCAGATGACAGTGAACGCTCTAGGATAATGAAATGCCTACTGTGGGAGAATATGCCTCCTAGACTCCAAACACACTGGCCACCTATAGAGCCCTTGAACTTGCCATGCTTCTTCCTGATGTCTGGAACTTGCATTTGCTATTCCTTCTGTTTTAAATGGTATTTCCATCCCTCTTCACTGGTCACCTCAGCTCAAGAGTGACTTCCTTAGAAAACTCTTCTGTCTCTCCCTGACCAGCCTGAATCACTGTATTAAAAGTTCTCATTCATTGCAGTGCATTCCTGTTCTTCGTGGCACTGGTCACAGTTGTGATTTTCTACTAGTATGGCCATCTGATTGATGTCTTTCTCCCTCACTATACCATACTCTCCATAAGGAAATATTTTGTTTTTGCTCATTATTATGCTTGTATCCTTGGCAGAAAGTTGATGCTCAATAAACACCTGCTAAATATCTCCAAAGGCTGTGTGAGGGAGGAGAAAAGTAGACAAGTTTCATTGGGGGGGAATGTCCAGCTATTCCAATAAGCTGGAAATCCTTTGAGCTCTCCATCACATCTTTGAAAGGGGACTGTGAAGTCACTTTCTGGTGACCGTGGAAGGCACTGAATGAGGCCTCCATTTGACAGAGCAATCATGACAAGCTAAGAGAAGAGGCAGGAATGTGACTACATAGTTTGGAGTTTTAGTAACAATTCTAAGAAGGGTTCATAGTCAAAATCTGTATTGAGAGTCCCATGGTTGGCACATCCCGAAGAAACAAGGACTCTCATGAAAATGACAAATGACAATTTGTAGTTTTCCTTGCAACAAACAGATCAAGAAAGACTAGACCTACTTCTCGGAGCAGAAGGAATGATGTTATCCAATGACAAAGGGAACACAGAGCTTCTAAATTTGGTTTTCATCTTTATCTAAAGAGAAGTTTTTTCTCACTAGAATGAGTACGATAAATATAAATATGGAAATGAATTCCAATACAGGTGAGGTAACAGTAAGGGCCCAAAATTCCAGACTCAAATGAAAGACATTTGAGGACCTTGGAATTCTGTCAATAAGAAACACTTAGGAGTGAGAAGGTCCCAGGAGATGGGAATCTAACAGATGTTATAAGATTTTCAAGAGGGGGGAAGAGGTAGATATCAGAGAACAATGACTCAATCAGGTGACCTTCATTATTGACCCAAATACAAATTGATTTGGAAACAGATTAACTGTGAATTCTTAGACATAGAAGCAATGATCACAGTGGAGGGCTCCCCAAGCAAAACTATGCTTAGGTCATTTCAAATCACACAGGTATGTGAAGTCAGCAAGGTACCTGACAGTCCCATATGACATCCTTGAGAAACAAGAGTCAGATGCTATTAGAGACTGATATTTACACAGAACTGTTTTCAAAGACTAGCTTAACAGACCTTATCTCGGAGGGAGATTGTTAATCTTCCCAAATTCTGAATTTTAAAAAAAGTCAAATTAGGTAGAGACTTGTTCTCTCGATTTGAGGAGAAATCAAAGTTGATTTTCTTTAAAAGTTAATGTGCTACATGTTAAAAGACATTATTTCAGGTCTGGCAGTCAGCCTCTGTGGGTCAGTTCCACACCTGGACAATGGGACAGGACAGCAAATTTCCATGGTAAGCACTTGGGGCCTTAGGAGTAAACACTGATTACCAGGCACACAGCAAGCCAAGAACTGCATAGGGTACAGGGTGGTCTGACTCATGGGTTCACAGTGTGTATTAAAATGCACTGTGTTCAGGTGTTAAGACAGTAAGGAGGAATCAAAAGTTAAATTGTGCCCTTCCATAAAGGTTTCTCACTAAACATATTTTAGATACATCCTATGCTTTGTCAAAAACAGTAACTCCAATGTGTGCTGGCTGGCTTTAAGAGTTTGGGGTTGAAATGTCAAGGGCGCCTGAGTTTCCCTTTAAAATAGGTTATGAAACATGATTGAAAATGGGGCTTGTAATGCTGGAGGGCAGGTAAATGGGATGCGTGCCCTTTTGTCTTCCTAACTTTTCTGTAGGACTTGACTCTGAAAAAAAGTCAATGGCCTTGTAAATTATTCATGAGCTCTATCTGGGCTCCCAATCAGCCAACAAGCCCAGGACAAAGGAATGAATAGTCTTTTTTTCCCCTTAGCAAAGTGGCTCATTGACTGCTTACTTCCCAGCCCTTTCTTCTTGGTCTCTGGGCCGTGGCAGCCCCAGACCTTCTAACCAAAGGCGAAGGCACAACCCCTGTTCTTGCTGTATCTCCAGGGAACTGGACTTCTGTTCCTCCAAGAAATGCAAGTGAACACGTCTGAAAATCAGGGTCAAGCGGAAAAGCACAGAAATGTAACTGGCCTTTCTCCTCTCACACAAGGCACAGTTGGCTAAGAGACAGAAGAAAGTCAAGTCATAGGGAGCCTATGGTACTACCTTCCAAAGTCCTATCGGCAATGATTTGCCACACACTGAAAAATAACAACCTTTCCTAACAATAAACAACAGCCCCTCTACAGGCATCTCTCAGAGATATTTACAGGTTCAGTTCCAGAATGAACTGTCTGAAATGAGTCAATACATTTTTTGGTTTCCCAGTGCATATAAAAGTTATGTTTACACTGTAATCTATTAAAATTGTGGAATAGCATTATGTCTAGAAAACAATCTTAATTTTAAAATATGTTCTTGACGGAGTGACTGGGTGGCAAAGTCGGTTACGTGTGCGACTCCTGATTTCGGTTCAGGTCATGATCTCATGGTTTTGTGAGTTCCAGCCCTGCGCTGGGTTCTGCACCGACTGCAGGGAACCTGCTTGGGATTCTCCCTCTCTCTCTCTCTCTCTCTCTCTGCCCCTCCCCGTTCCCACTCTCTCTCTTTCAAAATAGATACATAAATTTTAAAAAATAAAATAACATAAAAGTATGATATGTTTAAAAAATACCTTATTGCTAAAAAATGCTAACCATGGCCTGAGCTTTGAGGAAGTTGTAATGTTTTTGCTGGTGGGCAGTCTCACCTCCATGTTGATGGCTGTTGACTCATCAGAGTAGTGGTTGCTGATGGCTTAGGTGGCTGTAAAAATTTCTTAAAATAAGGTAACAACGGAGTTTACCACGTTGATTAATTTTTTTTTTCATGAACAATTTCTCTGTCGCATGTGATGCTATTTGATAGCATTTTACCCACAACATGGCTTCTTCCAAAATTGGGGTCAAACTTGTCAAACCCTACCACTGCTGTATCAACTAAGTTTATAGTATATTCTAAATGCTTTGCTGTCATTTCAATAATCTTCACAGCATCTTCACCAGGAGTAGGTTCCATCTCAAAAAACCACTTTGTTTGCTCAGCCATAATAAACAACTCCTCATCCATCCAAGTTTTATTACCAGATTGCAGCAATTCAGTCCCCTCTTCAGGGTCCACTTCTAATTTTAGTTCTCATGCTATTTCCACCACATCTGCAGTGACTTCCTCTACTGAAGTCTCCAAGCCTCGAAGTCATCCACGAGGGTTGGAATCCACTCCCTCCAAACTCCTGTTCATGTTGATATTTTGACCTCTTCCCATGAATCAAGAATGTTCTTAATTGCATCTAGAATGGTGAATCCTTTCCAGAAGGCTTCCAATTTACTTTGCCCAGACCCATTAGAGGAATCACTAGCCATAGCAGCTATGGCCTTATGGAATGCATTTTTTAATAATAAGAATTGAAAGTCAAAATGACCTTGATCCACGGGCTACAGAACGGATGCCGTGTTATCAGACATGCAAACAACATTCATCTCCTCGCCCCTCTCCACCAGAGCTCCTGGATGACCAGGTACATTGCCAGAGCAGTACTATTTTGAAAGGAACCTTTTTCTCTGAGCAGCAGGTCTCAAAAGTGGGTTTAAAATATTCAGTAAACCATGTTGTAAACAGATGTGCTGTCATCCAGGCTCTGTCATTCCATTTATAGAACACAGGCACAGTAGATTTAACATAATTCTTAAAGGTCTGAGGATTTTTGGAATAGTCAATGAGCACTGGCTTCAACTTAAAGTCATCAGTTGCACTGGCTCCTAACAAAGCCTGTCCTTTGAGGCTTTGAGGCCAGGCATGCGCTTCTCCTCTTTAGCAATAAAAGTCCTAGATAATATCTTTTTCCCATGTGAGGCTGTTTCATCTACATTGAAAATCTGTGGTCTCGTGTAGCCACCTTCATTAATTATCTTAACTAGAGCTTCTGGATAACTCACTACATCTTCTACGTCAGCACTTGGGGCTTCACCTTGTACTTTGATGTCTATGGAGATGTCTTCTTTCCCTTAACCTCATGAACCACCCTCTGCTAGCTTCAAATTTCTCTTCTGCAGCTTCCTCGACTCTGTCAGCCTTCACAGGATTGAAGAGAGAGAGGCCCTTGCTCTGGATCAGGCTTTGGCTTAAGGGAATGTTGTGGCTGTCTGATCTACCCAGACCACTCACATTTTCTCAGTATCGGCATTAAGGCTGTTTTGGTTACCATTCGTGTGTTCACTGGACTAGCACTTTTTATTTCCTTCAACAACTTTTCCTTTGAATTCACAAGTTGGCTAACTGGTGCAAGAGGCCTAGCTTTCACCCCATCTTGGCTTTCAACGTGCCTTCCTCAGTAAGCGTGATTGTTTCTACCTTGTGATTTAAAGTGAGAGACATGTGACTCTTCTTTTCACTTGAACACCGAGAAGCCACAGTTAATCACTGGACTAACTTTAATATTGTTGTGTCTCAGGGAATAGGGAGGTCCGAGGAGAGAGACAGGGATGGTGGAGGGGTTGGTCAACGGAGCAGTCAGAAACACATACAACATTTGTGGATTAAGTCTGCCATCTCATATGGGTGCAGTTCATGGAGCCCCAAAACAACTAGAATAGTAACATCAAAGGTCACTGATCACCAAAACAAGTACAATAATAATGAAAAGGTGTGAAATGTTCTGAGGATTACCAAAATGTGACACAGAGACACAACGTGAGCAAATATTGTTGAAAAAAAGGCACTGGTAGGCTTGCTCCGCACACGGTTGCCACAAACCACACACACACATACATATATGATAAAACTGTGGTATAGATAGATAGGTATCCACTATATCCACAGTTATCTGTGGAGTACAGTAAAGCAAAAGCAAAGCACTATAAAACAAGGTATACCTGTATCTGGATAGGTCAGAGGCAGCATCCATGATATCATTTTGGCTCCCATAAAGGCCATCCTAGGACATGTATGATAAATGAGGCTGTCTCATGCACCCAAGTTTCTCCCTGTGCTCTCTGGATGGATCAAATTCATACCCTGTACGACCCAATTGTGCCCTTTACTGTGTGTGAATTCCAAGGACTTGGTTTTCAAAGGCTTATCCTTAAGACTCTGCTCTCAGGCCAGTAACCTGAATGGAATTAAATTATCCTGTGAAATAAATCCACAGGATAAAAATAGCTTTTGAATCTATCCTAATTAAATGTGTTCCCTTCAAAGTCAACCATATCAGTTGGAGCCTGCATATGGGATTCAAGTTGAAGAGTAAATTAAAATAAGTTCTCAAAACTGAACCACAGATGCCAAGAATTTAAATAAAACTTCTCAAGATGTGGGCTGATACAGCTTCACAGAAACGACATCAGGCTATAGTGTCCATCCTCCATAGTTGAAAACAAATGAAACAAGTAGACTGAGAGGCGGTCACATCCCACACAGGAGAGCAAGTCTGTTGGCCTCATGCCAGCGTGATGTGGTCCGCAAGTAAAGCCTCTAAGGGTTCGAGAAAATGAGTTTTGACAACCGTGCTATTCTCCACTGCTTCCATCTGAATGTTTGTGTCCCTAACCATCCTTCTCCCCACGCCGACCCAAATTCATACGCTGAAATCCTCACCCCCAAAGGTGATGGTGTTTGCGGGGCCTTTGAGAGGTGCTTAGGTCATGTGGGTGGAATCCTCATGAATGAGGTTAGTGCCTTTATAAAAGAGGCTCCAGAGAGTTCCCTTAACCCCTTCTGCCATGTGAGCACATAGAGAAAAGGTAGCTGTCACCAGACACTGAATCTGCTGCCACCTTGATCTTGGACCTCCAGCCTCCAGAACTGTGAGAAATGATTTTCTGTTGTCTAAAAGCCACCCGGCCTGCGGTATTTTGTGAAAGGAGCCCAGAAGAAGGAAGACACATGCTCTGCCTCCTTTTCATGAATTAAAGTCGCCCTATCACCAGAAGGGGAATAAGAAGTCTCCTCTTTAGTGGCAGAGCGTTCAAGTCTCTCCTGAGGAGGCAGTGTGGCCCAGTGGCTAACGGTATAATTTGAATTGTGGCTTTACTGCGAATTAACAGTGTGGTTGCTAAGCCTTTCTAAGACTCGGTTATTCACCTAAATAAACACTAATAAGATTGGTATATAATAATAGTGCTGGAAGGATGAGGGCAGAAATTCAGGTAAGGACTGACTGTCACAAATGCTCCATGTAGCTCTTGTTGCCATCATTGGTATTAGTCTTTGGATTTACCGAAGTCCCTGTCAAGTTGGGAAGTCATAATTCTTAACAATTAAATGTGGGGAAGACTCTCTCTGGGGTGACAGAGAGCAGATGGATGGATAAGCCACAGAAAGGAGAACAAGAGCAGAGCTCGTGGCCCAGAGTCTGATGCTACCTACCATCAGGAAGATCTCTGAACTCTCTCCGCCACCAGCAACCCCCTCCAATCATGCACTGGGCGGAATTCTGAGACAGGAAAATTCCCATGCTGGAGGCTCCGGGAGAACAGAGAGCCTGACCAAGGAAGCTCAAAGCACAGGCCATCTACAGGAATCTGTGGCAGCTGCACGGCTGAAGAATGAGTGGAGATTCCTGATTCTGTTCAAGCAGAAGACTCCCACTGCTGGTATCCAGCCTGGCTCCAAGCTCTTTGCCCACTTCTCTGCCCCACAGCTGAGGCAGAGACAAGGGCCGCATCTAGTTGAGGCTTTAGGGCTCTGCCCTGAGAATGAACATTTCTGTATCGTGCCTGTTATACTTCCTTTGCTTTCTCTCTTCTTTCTGGCATCGTCGATCCATCCTGATGAATTCTTTCCTAGCCTCACTCCTCTCTTCCTGTTTTGACTCTAAGATATTTAAGGATATTCAGTTTTTAAAGTTCTTTCACACTTGCACAGTGATGTCAATACTGTTCTGAGCCCCCAAAAGGAACAGTGTTAGCAAGGCTAATAAATTGCCAGTTTAAATCAGGAAATTCTTTTACTTTGACATTCATGCTCCTAAGATAAAAATGATTTTTTCTCAAAAGGAAACAATTGCATCTCAAGAGAAAGAAGAGTTTATATGGCAACTAAGCTACAAAGTTGTGTAAAGAGGAGGAAAACACTGACCACAGGGAAAAAATTTAAAAGTAAACATCGTCTAACACACTCACTGTTACATTTCCCATCTTACCCAATCTTGCGTCTGAACAAAGTTTCATCTCCTATCCCTTTGCATTTTGAGATCTAACAGTGGCAACCAGATTTTAAGCCCCAAGTATATTATCATCAGAAAATTGTGTGCCATGACGCGGAGTCAACATTCAGGAGGGGCTACACGTGATAAATATCATCAAGCAGGACACTGCTCATCAACAGTTCACCTTTTGGTTGCTTGACTGGCGAGCTGTAACCCCAACTGACCGAGATTCTTATCACAGTAATTTAGGGCAACAGTCAGCCACACTCTTCAGTGTAGGTATGGATCCTTAAAATGGAATGGAGTGCTTCCAACGTTAAAACAGAAAAAGAGAGCAACAATGTGTTCAGCACCTTGCAGGGGCTGGCTGTATGAATTCAGGAATAATCTCAGTGCAGCAGTTCAAGCCGAGTTTATGAACACCACATGGGGGCAATTCTGGTTTGCAGGCAATGTGTAACACTAGGTTATTTATTCTAAGGGACACATACCTTTGTAAATTTAATTCTAAAAAAGATTTCAATTGATTAACAGGAAAAACAGAAGGGTGGATGAAGCCAGGAGGGCAAACAGCGGATGAATTAGGAGATAGGTTACCAGCGACCAAAACTCACCTGTAGATGATCCCTTTCTCGTGTAGGAACATGAGCGCCGAAATGATTTCTGCAGCATAGAAACGAGCTCGTGCTTCATCAAAACGACGAGACTTTTGAATGTGAAACATCAAGTCGCCCCCATTCACAAACTCCATCACGAAGAACAGGCGATCCTGGATACAAACACAAGAGAGGATCCAACGTGGTGTAACCATTAGCCTAGAATCTGGTCAGCATCATGTTACCTTGGGCGGGGGCGTGGGGAGAAGAGGTCGTCAAGTGGAGGTAGTCAGTGGAATATCCTGATGGGATCAGTGCAAAGCATGAGGGTGTTTGTGGGGGCCGTGGGGGGGCATGTAATACCTGGATCTCCTTTAAGTAATTCCACACAGCCTTGATCTCTGCATTAAACAAAAAGTAGGAAAGTCTCAGGAGCCTTTGGTTCTAGTAGCAGCTCTGCACTTAAACGCCACGTAACCTTGAGTTTAATTTGTTTTGGACGTCAGACGTTAGCAAAGTGAGGATGAGGGCAGGATCCCTAGCCCAATCATGGGGTTTCAGAATGTGCAGGAGAGCAACATAAATGGAAAGGCACATGCTGCTCCTCTGGAACATGCAGGGTTAATTGCAGAATGCAAGGGACACCTACCAGGTCCTCACACTTGGGCAGGGAACACTCACAGAAAGAGGAAAACATTTTAGACAAGCCTGTCAAACAGCAGTCTGACGACAGCCTCAGAGTAGCCTCAGTGTTAGAAATTCCATTCGGGCCATGAGGAAATTCCCGAGTTAGGAGTGGAAAGGTGCAGACTGGTGGGATGCTGGCTCCACTTGGAAGGAGCTCTCAACCTCACAGAGGAAAGGGGCCCTCACGGTTCCCCATGCAAGTGCACTAAGTACTGAGCATGTGGTGTGAACACAGTGGCCTTGATTAAGACTTTAATAAAAGGAACGTGAAGTCTCAATGAAAAAGCGATGTCTGTAAGACTGACAGTATCAAGTGCTTTGTTTCAGGAACCTCTGAGATCAGTGGATTTCCTTACTCCCTCCACTAACATCTACGAAGTCCCTGGGTCGCCAGGCACTGAATGAGGAGCTGGGGATCCAAGAGAGTAGAACAGGCATAATGTAGATACAACCTCTACCCATATAGAGTCTGGTAGGGAGACAGACACTGATTTAAAAAAAATAAACAAGGAGTCATATAAACAAATAAAGCTACAAATTCTGGTAAATCCTGTGAAGGGAAAGGGGAGGAAAAGGAGACATCTGGTCATCTGCCTGGGGGTCAGTGGAGGAGTCTCTGAGCGAGTGACATGTAAGCAAAGGTCTACAGGATAACCCCGCAGGGCCAGCCATCATCGTTTTGGGGGCGGGGGGGCGGGGGTGGTGGACGTCATTTTGTAGGAAATTGGTTTTTGCCAATTCACAAAGGATGTGTACTGACAACTCATCTTTCCTTGTGGTTTTCAGTGCCCCAGCTTTGTTCACAATGTTACCCCGCATCCACAGCTAAGCAGTGGACACAGCTGTGAGAGTTGTAGCTCACACTCCCAAGTCACCACTGGTTTCATCGGGCCTTCCAGATCAGAACACAGAACTCATGACCTCTTAGTCCTGATTTTAAGTAAGACCTTAATTCAGAGAAAAAAAAAAAATCCCCTGGGTCTATGAAACTTCTGTTAATGAGAAGTATGAATTTAAGAGTGAAGATGGGGGGAGGTGGGGCGTCTTAGGTGAGCATCCAACTCTTGATTTCACCTCAGGTCAGGATCTCATGGTTATGGTTTTGAGCCCCACATCAGGCTCTGTGCTGACAGTGTGGAACCTGCTTGGGATTCTCTCTCCCCCGGTCTGTGTGCCTCCGTAGCTTGCAGGCTCGCTCGTGCTCTAAATACATATATACATAAACAAACACACAAACAAATATTAAAAAAAAAAAGAGTGCATAAGGAACGACAAGGTTCACACACACAAAAACAAAACCAAACGACAACAAAACAACTCTTGAGGTTGGCCAGTGTAAGTCAATTGAAAGCTAAATACAGTGAGCCATCTGACTGAGCTAGTGGCCTTCATCTGAGTGTGACTGACAAATGGAGTGGCAGATGTGGTTAGGACAAGCTTTGATGAGCAATGGTGTTCTTTATTTTCCATATGGGAAGGACCCAAGAGCAGGGTAGCAGTGGAGTGGGATGGAGGCTAAGCACGCGATGGAGATAAGTCCAAGAGCTGCATCCGCACAGGCCACTGTAATGACAATGCTGTGTGCATTTTGAAGGGGTGGCCAAGAGGGACACGATGAAGACTCCAGTGGTAAAGCCACCCAAACCACCCCTCGACAAGTAGGTAAGTCTTACACATTTTTGTTAACCAGCCTGTTCACCTTCTTCATGGCTGTGACTGGCAGTCATGTGAATTCCAAGAGCTCGAAATACCTGATTACTGGAATTGGGTCAGTAGGTAAGGGGCCATTCCTTAGGCTGCTGAAAGTCAGTGTAGTTGGCAAGAGTTCCTAAGGCAGTAGGCATCAAAAAGATGAGGGTATTGTAAGGGCAATTTCATTCATTTCTAGTTTCCCCAAATCGTTCTCATATTCTCAAGTCTGAAAAGCCAGAGCAGGGGCTGAGTTCCAAATCTGGGGGAGGAAATACTGCCTTCTTGTCTCTTTCATCTGTTCTTCAGCCCAGCCCTGGAGATGGGTTCTCAGAAGAAGTAGGACGCTCAGGGGGTCACACCTGCCTGTGATTTGCAACAAGGTCATAAGCCTCAGGAATGCGAAAATAGGGGTTTCTTTTCATTTAGACTTTTCATTTTCTTAATGCTTATCTATTTTTAGCATGAGTGGGGGAGTCACAGAGGAAGACACAGAATCCTAAGCAGGTTCCAGGCTCTGAGCTGTCAGTACAGAGCCTGACATGGGGCTTGAACCCACAAATGTGAGATCGTGACCTGAGCCAAAGTCAGACGCCACCCCAGCGCCACTCAGAGTTTCACTTCTAACTTCCTATATGGCACCACCTAGAACAACTCTCATCCCTCAGGCTACTTACAGCTCTTGAAGCAAGCAGGAAGGGGAAACAAGCCAGCCAGATATAATGACAATTTACCAAAAGTAATGGTCCATCCTATCAAAGACCTAAAATAATATCACAAGGTAGGAAAATAAAAATGTGTTCATCAACTCACAGAATGCCTTTGCTGAGAGGAGCCCCTCTGTTTACACGCATATCTCTTCACTCTAATAATGGCCTTTCTGACACCTAAAGTCACCAGGCCATCAAGCTTGTTGGAACAACATCCAAATGAGATACAATCAGCCCTGGTTTGGGTCCCAGGGCTCCATGGGAGTAAAGGGTCTGAGTTCTGGTATGCAGGCTTTATGGTACCTAATAAGGCTTTCAGAGATCTTTTACACTGTTAAGGTTCTCAACCAGAAGGAATGTTTACCGAGCACACGCAATACCAGGTCCTGGGGAGAGACAAAGTATTGTAAAATGAACGCGACCCCACACCTGCTCTCCCGAACTTCAGAGAAGTGTGGATAGAGCACATCACCCCAGTGTACTCAGAGCGGTGGAGGCACACAGAGGCTGTCGTGGGAACAGATCAGGGCACCTGAGCAGCCTGGAGGCTGGGGTGGGACGTGGGGAAAGCTTCCAAGAGGAGCTAATTCCCCAGCCTTGAAGGATGAGGAAGCAGGAGTCAGGCTGGAGTGGGGAGGCATCAAGGTATACGAACAGCTCAACTATCAGGTATGAGGCAGGGGACAATGGCTGCAAAGGGAGACCGTCCCTAAGTGCTGAAGCTTCTGCGTGTGGGGCATCACTGGAATATGCTGCTTTCATAAGCAAGTGTTGACAGAAGAAGCAAAAGGCTATGGGGTGCCTAGGTGGCTCAGTCGGTTAAGGGTCCGACTCTTGATTTCGGCTCAGGTCCTGATCTTGCGGTTTGTGAGCTCGAGCCCCGCATCGGGCTCTGCGCTGACAGTGCGAAGCCTGCTTGGGATTCTCTCTCTCTCCTTCTCTCTCTCTCTGTCCCCAGCCCCCCTTGGGCTCTCTCTCTCTCAAAATAAATAAACTCAAAATTTTTTTAAAAAAGCAAAAGGCTAGTTAGGGTACTTCCTTTCACCCCATCCTCAGGCCACCGACAGCTGAGAAGTTCAGGGCTATAGTCCTGTTCAGAGAGAGGCTCACTCACCTATTGGTCTCTACAATTATAGACCCAGCGTCTGGGCTAAACCAGGTGGCAGCTATGGTGCTTGGCTGGAAAAAGACTCCGCGAGCAGAACCCGCCACACATACTAACACATCAGCTACAAACGCAAATCAGCCCTGCTAAATGTTCCTGCCCTGGAATGAGTCCCACCAACCCGAGGGGAACCTTTCATACTTAGCGCATGCCCTTTACAAAGCAGAGTCATGGACGTGACGCTGTGACGGGAGGCAGGAGATCGCCTCTTGCCTACGACTCCACTCGCAGTCTGTGCTGTTGAAGAACTAGTCTCCCTCACCACCCGACAAGCACGAAGTTACGCTTGACAAACGCAGCTGTGAAGCAAGTAGAGGAAACATCTGCCGGGCCCCCCGAGTTTAGGGAGGCAGGGCATAATAGATTCAGGTTGCCTGTGAGTCACTTCTGGGGCAGGGAACAGTTTCCAAATCCCGCCTACGGCAGTGAGTACAAAACCAACTGTTTCTGTGTTTCAGCCTGGGTAGACAGCCATTCCAGCTTTTCTAAAGTCCAGTCTCCTAGAAACTGAGTCCTGGACACCTGCACAGCTTTCCCTGAGGCCTCTGGCTCCTCTCAGGTAAATTGTGCTCTGATCTGCAAGGTAAGAAACCCAAGGTCCCTGAGACTGGAGACCGGTGTAACCTCAGTTCCAAAGACAAGTGGCCCAGCCCTTTGTCCCTGGTTCCTCTTTTGTCCCCCATTCAACCAACCACAAATGCAAGTCATTAACACAGGTGAGGAACACCTGGGGGAATAAAAACAACACAGAAATCCCTTTGTCCCACGCCTCCCTTCCTTGGATGAGGAGGCCAAGGAGCTGGTGCCTGGTTAATAACAGAATTCCTGTCATCACCTGCCTGGCTCCATTAACCCGCTGCAGCCTGGCCCAAATCTGTCCTGGCTATCAGTTCAGGGCTGTTACTTCTTAGGGGTCAAAGGGGATAAAAATATCCCCCAAACTGATAGTGGCTGTCAGTATGAGCAGTGTGCATTCCCTAAAGGCCCTCATAAAGATTGTTCTTTAAGAATTAAACTGAGGGGACCGGGGGGCTCAGTCGGTTAAGCGTCCGACTTCAGCCAGGTCACGATCTCACGGTCCGTGAGTTCGAGCCCCGCGTCGGGCTCTGGGCTGATGGCTCAGAGCCTGGAGCCTGTTTCCGATTCTGTGTCTCCCTCTCTCTCTGCCCCTCCCCCTGTTCATGCTCTGTCTCTCTCTGTCCCAAAAATAAATAAACGTTGAAAAAAAAAATTAAAAAAAAAAAGAATTAAACTGAGGGGACCGGGGGGCTCAGTCGGTTAAGTGTCTGACTTCGGCTCAGATCACGATCTCAAGGCTCGTGGGTTCAAGCCCCGCGTCGGGCTCTGTGCTGGCAGCTCAGGGCCTGGAGCCTGCTTTGGATTCTGTGTCTCCCTCTCTCTCTGCCCCTTCCCCACTCATGCTCTGTCTCTCAAAAATAAATAAAACATTAAAGGAAATAAAATAGATGAAAATGAAAATAAAGGAATTAAACTGATAGGCAACTGTATACAGAAAAGTTCGAGACAAAACACTTGGGTCGATGAAAAGTGATATACCAAGATGATAACCTGTGCCAAGACAACATCACCTAAGGAGGATGACTGTAGAGGAACAAGGGATGAGATCCCCTGGGGTCACTGTGGTAGGTACCTTTGGAGGTGTCTGTTCAGCTCATTGATCCCTTTCTCAGAGAACTGCCCTGGCATGGTCACAGGGGGGCATGCTAGACACCCTGCAAGCAGCTAACTAGAGCAAGCTGGCCACCCCCTCTCCAGTATCTTTCCCAGAAAATCGGAACTGAGATGGAAAGGTTAATTTAGGCTGTGTGGGGTGCAGGGGCTGAGGAAACGTGAATTAGGAAGCTGAGGTTATCTGTGTTGTGTGACCACGTGACATGTCTTGGTAAAACAGAGTGCTGAAAGCATGGCTGGACAGATGGATGGACAGAAGGACAAGAGAAAAGAATGGAACAGAAACATAGAGTGAGGCAGAGACAAGAGATAAGGGCGAATGAGGGAGCCAAGAAGGAAACCACCTGGGCCCATCATGCCCTTCCACTTCCAGATCCGGAAGAGACATGGACAAAGTTGGCCCGTGGGTTCTGTGAAACACACCCTGTATCTCTACATCTTTATTTTCACTTCTCACTTTTTTGCATGACCTTGGGTAAACCGCTTTCTGTACTTGCCACCAGGAGAATTTTAACTGAAACACACAGCAATTCTTAAGGGGCAGAAGGTTTACTTATTCACAAATCTGGGATAATAACACACTACAACAACCATGTGCAGATTAAACCAGAATCGAAGTGCCTTGTCAGGGCCAGGCCCAGAAGAGGCTCCACAAGCAGAAACTATTGTTATTAGTACACCATACAAACAGGCTAACGTGTACTCTAGGAGGTCCTGCACCCAGTGCCCAAGTCCCTGATGTCACCAAGACAAAGCACAGCGTGGTGGTGAGGGCGCGGGGCCTCTGGAGCCAGGGCGCCTGAGCTGCCAAAGCAGCTCCCGCTATGCTGTATTTATTTTCTGTCTCAAAACTCCAATCTGCAAAACGAGGATAATAAGAGGACTGAACTCACAGGTGTACAAGCATTACATGATTTAAGCTAAGAATGTCCAACGGTGCCAGGCACACAGTGAATGTTCACTAAGTGTGAGCAAATATCATCCTCACTATCACTACGGCTTCCACCGTCACGGCCGTCTGCTCCCCAGGCTCTGGCCCCTCTGTGTGTGTGTTGGGGCGGGGGCGGGGGCGGGGGGGGGGCGCTGTCCTGGGCAGCAGGCTGCCCTGCATGGATGCAGAGATGGTGCCTCTCAGGCTGGCAAGTAGACAGGAATGAAATGGCAGCCAAAACAGCAATGTGAATGTGAGACAGGAATCTGGAGGGTTTAAGGAGTCAGGAGGACACCCACGCCAGCCGCGGGGGCACTTCTGATACTGCGTGGTCATGACCTTGACCTATTAAGGAGAGCTTTTCTTTCTGGGAAGTGATTACAAAGCAAGAGGTCACAAAACTAGATGTGATAACCAAAACATGCCAACGGAGGGCTTCAGTTCCAGCAAGTTTTCTAAGTTTCTAATAGCAGATGATAATATTCTCTACTTTAAGAGCTTGATAATCATAACTGATACTGTTGCAAAGCAAATGGACTGCTAACATATCAGAGTGAGACTTCTTGTAGTAGCTCTTCTCCCTTTCCATACAGTTGCTTCACTCTTGTCAACAGAGTGAAAAAGATTTTTCTGTTTACAGCAAGAATCCATAGTCTGTACATGTCATCAACAGATATAAATCTTCAGTTGAAGATGTATTACAGCGAGGATGCAGATTACCTTTTGGAAATAATTCAAAGAATAGCAACAACATTTACAGTTAATGAATTTAGTGATGGTTTTAAAGCAATGTTAAGCTGAGCGCCACATCTAGACTTACCTAAGTTCTCAGCAATTACTTTGGAATTATTTCTGAAACAATAACACACCAACCCTGTATCAAAAGCTGCAGTGTCACTGACTGGTTGTGGGCATGGAGAAGGAAATCTCCAGTAACAGACAGCATTGTGTTGAATTTCTCATAAGTGCTCCTTGCTTTATGATTTTGCTCCAACAAAGTCATCCACAGAGGGAATAGGGCGTTCAAATCAACAGGAAACAGTTATTGACGTCAAAGAGGTCACAGTGGAAAAGCACCCTCATGAGGAAATCTGATTGCACCATGCCTGAACTGGAAACAACTTAAATTTAACCACATTAAGAATGATTACAAAGGCTTCAAGGAAGAAACAAGGACAGGGAATCTAATGGCTTCCTTTTTTTTTTTTTTTTTTTTTTTTTGGACTTACCATTTTGTGCAGCCCAGAAGATATCAGACATTAATTCAATCACTCAGCAATCCCTCTCTCAAGCCCACAGGCATGATACATCCTGTCTGAGCTCAGGCACTAGTCTTCAGGAAGGTGAAATATGTCTCTAATATAACAAGCCCTTAGGAACCTGCATTTCAAACCTGGAGGGACACTCGACTCTTTCCAAGACCAAGACTTTTCCCAGTTACACTGCCTATCGTCACCTGTAGTGAAACGTGACAAGGCTCACCAACATGTATAACGGACTGGGCTGTGTGAGGCAATCTAACTTGCAGTTCAACCCACTGGGAGGCATTTGAACCATAAGATTCATTTTTTTAATGTTTATTTATTTTTGAGAGAGAGAACACATGCAAGTGAGCAGAGGAGGGGCAGAGGAGAAGTACAGAGGCTCCTAAGTGGGCTCGGCACTGACTGCAGAGAGCCCAATGCGGGGCTTAAATTCACGAACCTCGAGATGACACCCTGAGCCGTTCAGGCGCTTAACCGACTGAGCCACCCAGGTGCCCCTGAGCCAGAATATTCTTAAAGCATAACTAAGCAGTCAACATGACTGGAGACAGAGCAATGTCAGGGCTTAAGTCCTTCCACTTCCTGGCAGAGCCCTCTCTGGTCTGACTTTTACTTGAATGATAGCACTCAGTAATTCCCAAGGGGAGAGGGGACAGTGATCAATATCACAAATACATTCTCTAGTCCAAAATATCCAAGTGTGTGATTTGCCATTAATGAGAAAATTTATCATAAAATTTTAAACTGAATTGTTTTAAATAGAATTAAATCATAATGTATTTTATACTTTCAAAAAAAAAAAAAATGGTCCACACACATCTTGCCCAGTCTCATTGGGCTGCACTGGCCTTGTGTGCTTGGTGTTGTTTTCTGTTAAGGACCTGAAACCTCTGAAGGCAGAGCCCGGCTGGAAATGACACATCTCTGCTACCACCAAGCGTAGTGCCTGCACCTAGCAAAGGGTAAATAACCCCTTGGAGAGCTAACATGGCAGGAGGCCATTTCTGGTTTCTACGACGATTTAAACTAGAGCGTCACAAAAGCTGGAACGAACGGCCAAGATCAGTTCTACCCATTTATTGTATGTAAGGGCAACGACGTAAACTGCCTTACCTGCAGTTAAAATAGTTCATGGAAGAGCTCGAAATGAGAAGCAGACCTGCTTCACACACCACTTCATTTCCCTTTAAGAATAAAGCTTTGTGGTTTTTTTCTCTGTTTTTAAAAGTAATTACAGGGGTGCCTGGGTGGCTCAGTCGGTTGTGCATCCAGCTCTTGATTTCAGCTCAGGTCATGGTCTCATGGTTCATGGGATCAAACCCCGCATTGGGCTCTGTGTTGACAACAGGGAGACTCCTTGGGATTCTCTCTCTCTCTCTCTCTCTCTCTCTCTCTCTCTCTTTCTCCCCCTCACTGTCTCCCTCTCTCTCCCTCCCTCTCTCTCTCTGCCCCTTCCTGGCTTGTGCACACACTCTCTCTCTCAAAATAAATAAACGTTAAAAGAATAAGCAAAAGTAGTTACAGGTTCATAGTTCAACTGTAGTTATAAAGTAAATACATAGAAAACCGAGGAAAAAAATAAATAAAATGAAAATAAAATCATCTATAATCCTGATACCCAGGGATAGAATCCAAATACAAGGGGAAACAAAACCATTTGTGGCTTTTAGGATACAAGGAACTGGAGATTTCAGGGCAAACAAGAAATTTAACAAGGGTGTTTTTAATTAGAATTTATTTACCCCTTATGTCCTACTTACCACTCTTTAAAGAAGAGAAAAAGAGAACATGAAAAATGTATCTTTCCTTTTCCACTTATATTACATAGTATTTCCTGATGTACTTAGTCATTGAACAGTGAATTTTTTTTAACAGGTGCATACTATTTTCAGTGCTATTTCTATGAAGTCCTACAATTAGCTGGACCTCTATTTAAGTTAATGGAAATAAAAGGATGGTATGAGTATCTACTTAGGATACTTTATGATAAAGATCATTTTTATTAGCCTGGAAACACAGGCATCTTAGAAAAGATTACTGCCAACTAGTCATAGTGTTTTGATTCTGGATTAAATTCACAAATTTAAATTCTGAACTTTGGTTTACCAAGAAGATATCTTAGGTTATAATTTCCTTTTTAGAAAAGGTTTTGTCACTTAAAAATATGCACAATAGGATTTTTTAAAAATTATTATTTCACACGGTACAACTCTCTGTGTAAAGGTTTTGGTTTAAGCACCAAATAGAAGGTCTATTAAAGATACTTATGGATTTAGGGGTGCCTCAGTGGCTCAGTCAGTTGAGCGTCTGACTCTTGATTCTGGCTTAGGTCATGATTCCACGGTTATGAGATTGAGCCCCATGCAGGGCTCTGCGCTGAGCATGGAATCTGCTTAAGATTGTCTCTTAAGCCTGTCCCTCCGCCCCTCTCCCCTGCTCGCTCTCTCTCTCAAAAAAAATAAATAAAATAAAAAACATATTAATGGATTTAGTTTGTATAGGGCTATTGGATAGAGTAAAAATGCCATTTACTTATTGAGATCATTTTTCATGACAGAGGTTCCTAAACTTTGCAGCCTCTTAAAGAAGGCAAGATTTCATCTCTCCATATGATCTGTGGATGAATTAGACATGTCTGCCTCACAAGAGGAGATTCTGGGTTATAGTTGTCTAAATAATCACTCAGTTAGAGAAGCAGCAAATCAGGCCAAGAATATTCGGTCTGCCTTGAGAGGATGCCTGGGAATCTGTTAGCCAAGAGTCTGTTCTTGCCTCTGCTCTACAGTCTTGTAGTACCTGCCGAATTTCCACCTGGAATGTGCATTCCTTGTGCTATTTTGAGTTTTGTTCCTTCTAGCACAGCCACAGCGCATTCTTCTCTGGCCCTTCATCTGGGGAATAAGATGTGCTCAAGCAAACGACGCCCCCACAGCCCCTTTCCAAACCCCTTCTGCACTATGGGCCACATACTGATCTCTGCTGTCCATGGAGGAAAAAAGACACAGACTTGACTTATATAAAGGTAGGGAGACCAAAGTAACAGAGGCAGAGTCTAACAAGATGGTAAAGCAATCACCAATAGTTTTAAGGGTTTAGCCAGGGGAGAGAGGATATCGCGTTGGCCTTGTAGAGAAGCTTCAGTTGGTTACGTGGAGTTCCGATGGGCCCTTTAAAGTTGCAAGGACCGGAGCAGAGACTAAGACAGCAACACCAACAGTCTCATCCCAGATCCAGTTACAGCTTCCAGTCCTGTGGTGAACTGACTTCATGTGGGCACTGGGTTCCTCCTCCCATGAAACCACTTCCTTCTGATTCTTCTTTCTGACTTTCTGCCACCTTCTCCACTCTTACGTAGAATTCTTTTCTCAGCTCTCCTCTCCTATCTACAAACACCTACCGAAATATTTTAAATTACATTTTTGGGGTGCCTGGGTGGCTCAGTCGGTTGAGTGTCTGGCTTTGATTTTGGTTCAGGCCATGATCTCACAGTTCATGGGTTCGAGCCCCGTGTAGGGCTCGCACTGACAGGGTGGAGCCTGCTTGAGATTCTCTCTCTCCCCCATCTCTGCCCCTCCCCCACTCATATGCACTCTCTCTCTCTCAACATAAATTAGTATTTTTTTAATATTAAAAAAATTACACTTTCTACTATATACCCAGAGGACACTGAGGACACCAAAATCCAATTTCCCATCTGAACCATGTTTCTGAGCAACAAACTTCCTACCACTTGGCTTCCTGCAAAGTGAATTCATCATACGCTATTCCCCCAGGCTCCCAACTGACCAGAACTGTGACCACTCCTCCCACTCTCTTACCCTAAAAAGTCCTATCGATTCCACCTCCTTAGTATGTCCTTGACTCCACTCAGTGACCGCTGCCTTAGAGCAAGCAGGTCTGACAGGACCCTGTTTCAGCATCCTTACCAGATCTGCTACCCCCAGTCTCCTCTTTCTGCAGAGAACCACCTCCTAAAATGCACGTCTTCCGTTGCCCTCTGGCTTAAAACCCTGGCTGGCACCCTTCACCTCCATGATTGAGTCTAAGTTCCTTTGGAAAGGATGGCAGGCCCATGATGACTTTGCTTCATCACTACCCACATTTCCCCTCCTACAATCCTGCTGCATCGACTTATTTGGGGTGTCCTAGGCATACCATACATTTTAATCCTCTGTGCCTCTGCATTGCTATCACCTCTGTCCGGGAGGCCCGACCTGTGTCCTCTCCTCAGCCCTCTATGACTGTAGGGCTCAGATGCATCCTCAAAATACAGCTGAGACCGCTCTTTCTCTCAGAGCCCTTTCAACCTCCACAAGGGCCAAGTCATGACTTTTCTTCTATCCCATGGTTATAGGTGTCTGTGTTTAAGATGATCCTTGACTGAAAGCAACTAGAGGGCAGGTCCACATTTTGTTTCTCCTTATTGCTTTCAGTCCCTGGCACACAATGTGCCCTAAGGAAACATTTACTGAAGTGAATTAGAAATGCAAGATAGACATAATAGTACCATTCAATATAGAAACAGCCAACGTGTCCAGTGGTTAGGGTCTACTTTCAATATTTAGACAGCACTCAGTTCTGAGGTATCTAAAGTATCTGTAACTGTAAGTTGAAAGAGCATTTTCCCTGTATGGCAAACAAAAGAAAATAGCAAGCATGCTTCCCCCAAAGCACACTGGTATTGCTACTGGCACATTTTTCTACACTGGTTGAGAAATGTTTCTTAAAGCTTTGATGATCCCTGCTTGTAAAATCCAGTCATACGCATCACACATAGGATGGAATCTGACTCACAGATAGGCTGGCACCCTTTGCAATTCAGGGTGGAGACGATTTTCATAAAAAGTTACTGATTCAACACCTTGATGGCAAAGTGGAAGCAAATCATTCAATGCCAAAACAAGAGACGCTGTGCTATTTCAATCTCTTGCTTTTAAATATAACCCATTGTAAATATATGCTCGCTGAGCTAATCTTTGGCTCCCTAGACGCCCCAGGCTCTGATACGTCTGCCTTATCGCAGGAGGCTTTGCTGTTCAGAGCTGTTGGCAGTGTGCTAACCCTGGCTCACATTCAACAGACCCGCTACGCTTGCACCCAGTTTCCTCCCAGCCAGGGCCCGAGACTGAGCAAATGCCTCGGTGCAGCCACTGAGAACTGTTACAGGCCCCCAAGCAGGAACTTTGCCTGTCTCAAAGTCAGAAGAGAAAAAAAAATGCTTATAATTTTATGAGGAGTATTTAACACACTTTGCTTTGGTCCCTGTAAAGACTAACGTGATCTTCTAGTCCATTTAACTTTCTGTATCTAGGACAGACCACCTGATATTCATATAAGGCAGTGGTTTCCTTTCCCCCCACCCCACCCAGGGGACATCTGGCAATGTCTGGAGACAACTAGGGAGCTCACATGCAGTGAGCACAGGCCAGGGATGCCTCTGATCCAACAATGCGTAGGACAATCCCCCATAAGAAAAGATTATCCTGCCCCAAATGTCAGGAGCAGGAAAATGACATGACACTATGCAAATAAGTGAATGTTTTTTACGAGGAAGTTTGAAAATTCACCAGACATTCGATGGTTAAAACTGTCTGGCCTGTTGGGTGAAGGTCAGGGTAGTGGGGATAAAGTTCTGAGCCAGGTGGAAGCAAGCTTCCTGCTTCCTATCTGTTCTGAAACCCAAGTACAAAGGGACAAATCTAATGATCAGTCCCTCAATTCTACAGGCTTTCAGAAGAACTTTAACCAGTGTCCAGGTCAGCTCTGCCGTATCTGTTCCTGGCGTTGGTGGTATCTGACTCATTTTGAACTGCCTTTCACTCACTGGTAAATAGACCCTGGTTTAGAAGGTCTGGGCTTGCTGCTAGTCCCCACTTCACAAGGTCATCATAGCTCAGGGCTCCCTGGGAGTGAGGAGGAGAGAGGAAGCACAAGGAAGCAGACGAAGGTGCTTCCCAAGGTCCACCGCTGAGGAAGGGAACCGCATGCATTGTGGGAAAGGGAGGAATTGTGCTGGACTGACCTTCCCCCTGTGTTTTAGTTGGGAATTCGATATTACATCATTTTTAATGTTTAAAATCTCATACACCATGAGAATGGAATTAAGAGACTCTGGGAAAAGCTCCAAGGATTCCTTCGTGACACCTGAGCCATAAATCATTACAAAATATCCTAAAGAAGCAGGCAGGAGTGAGCTAGAGATACAGCAGGCTCTTTTGCAGTACAAATAAGCTACAAGTTGGATGCCTCCGCAGAAAGGAAACAGGAACTCCCTGGGTGGCCCGAAGGGAAGACTGGGCATGCCCAAGCCCTCCAGCAGAGGCAGGGAGGGCTGCTGGTGAGCCAAGGTATCAGCTGACAACAGAAGGCAGGAAGGGGGTGAAGAAGAGCCCTGCACACCAGCAGAGTCAGTCTTGATGGCACGGGGTTAACGTGGGGGAGCCTGGTGTCTCGGCAGCCCCGTGCAGGGACTGTCAGTGAAGAGGCCAGTTTCCCCAGTGGGATGAGAATAACCGTACAATGGCAGCGGGGAGCAAGGAAGCAGGCTGGGCTGGGCTGCTGCCCTTCCGCTTATGCCTCCTGCTTTGAGCCCCCAAGCCCAGCAGTGCTAACGGACCCATCGCCAAGCAGAGGTCGCGCTGACAGCTTGAGCCACCCGGGATCTTCACCAGGTTCTAGATCCACCGTGCCCAGGTAAAAAACAGGAGTGTGCTTCAAATGCAAATGTAGCTTTAAGACAAGCGCCCTATCTTGGCTATTGTAGATAATGCGGCAATAAACATAAGCGGGCACATACCTTTTTGAATTAGCGTTTTCATTTTCTTTGGGTAAATACCCAAGAGCGGACTTAACTGGACCATATGGCATTTCTGTTTTTAATTTTTTGAGGCGCCCCCGTACAGTTTTCCACAGTGGCTGTGCCAATTTACATTCCCACCAACACGGCATAACATACTAACTTGTCGAACCACTATGTTGTACACCTGAAACTAACGAAACTAGTTATATGCTAACGAGACTCGAAAAAAAAAAAAAAAAAAGACAAGTCCCTTAGACTCTCTTCTAGGCACATGGCTGCTCTGAGCTTACGCTATACGGAAATCCCAGAACTGCTTCTGTGACCAACCCACCAAGGAGGGTCGCCAGCTGATTTGACATTATAAACAGCCTATTCAGGCCCATGGACTCCCCAGGAGAACCTCAGATCCATGAGGGCAGAGTTGCCTGTTGTCTGTTTTGTTCACTGCCGGCATCCTCAGGGCTAACAGCAGAGCCTGAAACCTTGAAGGCACTCAGTGCACATTTGCTGATTGAATAAACACCTTCTAGCCTCACCGACCAGCAGCAATTCGGTACACTTGCAGTTGAGCTAAGATTATCCGCACAGACAAGGCTGATT
This sequence comes from Leopardus geoffroyi, assembly GCF_018350155.1. Taxonomy (NCBI): domain Eukaryota; kingdom Metazoa; phylum Chordata; class Mammalia; order Carnivora; family Felidae; genus Leopardus; species Leopardus geoffroyi. The sequence continues at coordinate 108,242,831 of NC_059337.1, read as the reverse complement.
CTGTCTTGGGAGGCCCTGGATAGGCAGTTGTTGGACTGAGGGAAGATGGACACAGCTGGGCACTTACCAGTGATGAAGTAGTTACAGAAAACTCAAGTGTTTCAAAATTAGAATACATTGCAGTCTATGGTTTGCGTGTGAGCCGCGGTCAGGTTTTCATGGTGCACAGTTCTATCATCAGGGCGGGGTGGACGCCCCCCAGCCACTCATGAGTGTAGCTTTAGGCCTTGGCCTGAATGCCCCAGTCTTGGTAGGACTCAACCCAACTTCCGAGGGAAACTCCTGCAGGCGGCCCCTTGGTGTTGCTTACAGCTCAGATGCTAGTTACTTAGCCTTGTAGCCATTCTGGTTACATTTCTGAGGAAAGACTGGCAGGAGGTAGGAAAGATTTCCCTGGGGTTCAGTGTTCATTTTCTTTTTCAAAATTTTTTAATGTTTGTTTATTTTTGAGAGAGAGAGAGAGAGAGAGAGAGCTCACCCAAGCAGGGGAGGAGGTAGAGGGAGGGGGAGTGGTAGAGAGGGGGAGTGGTAGAGAGGGGGAGTGGTAGAGAGAGAGAGGGAACAGAGGATCCGAAGGGGCTCTGTGCTGACAGCAGAGAGCCCAACGCGGGGCTCGAACTCACGAGCCAGGAGATCATGACCTGAGCCGAAGTCAGACGCTTAACCGACTGAGCCACCTGGGCGCCCTGGAGCGTTCATTTTCAGCTACCTTTCCTTTTGTAGTATGACTGTGTTTATTCCATGCTCTCTACCATACGTTTTTCCATGTGCATGAATCCTCTCTTCCCAATCAGACTGAGGATTCAAAGGACTGTTTCTCTTGCTAGCAGTCAACGTGATCCTGAACTGATAGACTTTTCACTGAACTATTTGGCAAAAGGCCCATCGCATTCTCCTCCTTGAAGCCAACCCTGGCACTTCAAGCCCAGGGCTTCAACACAGGGCCCTGCTGGGGCCAGAGCATCTATAGTCTGGCAGGTTCCCAGTCACAGTCAGGGAAAAGTCCAACAAAGCCCTTAACACCACCAAGCTTGGACAGTCATAGGGAAGCACAGAGCCCATTGTGAACAGGGCAAGTCTTGGATACACGGAGGGAAATTACACACAATCCATGAACCAGCTTACCGAATATGGAAGTGGCAGGTCTACACGATCTCCAGGTCGTCAGGTGGTGATGGCTAGTGACAACAAGGCCAGTTACAGCCCAACGACCTCGAATTGAGAAGCACGCCAGCTCTTTCAAACCCCTCTGTCACACCAAGTCCCCTGGCAGTCCTACCCGAGCAGGGAGAGCCAAAGGAACAGCACGAACTTCAGATTCTCCTATTTCCCCATTCATTTTCATGGCCCCATTTGGCCACGGAAAGCCCAAGAGGACAGAAGCAAAGGTCGCAAATGACCCCCCCACACACACACACACACAAACCCAGAGTCTGGAGATGGTCTGTGTGCGTTTTGTCCCCAGATGGAGCACTACTAATAAGCTGGGAACATGCCCAACTGGGAAACACCATGTTCTGGCTCATTTTCTATTTCGATCTGAGCCAAAGGCAAACTCTAACACATGACCCATAAGCAGACCAACTAGTATTTGTGGCCGTCATTGCTCAGGGAAAGGAGGAAACCTAGTTCCAAACAGATAAGGGGAAATATCCTTAGGTGGTTCATAAAAGGCTACAAAAGTATGTATTGTGAAAAACCGCCCTTATTCCTGCCTAATGACACTCTTCTCAGCTGTACACATTCCAGGGAGGAGACATTTCTATCTGAGGTATTTTAAAAGTAATGGCATAGAGTATTAAGCCAGATGACCTGGTTAAGAATCCATGGTCTAACTCTTGCTTGCGGTATGCTTGGGGGCAAAGTATTTAACCTCTCTGGACTTCTCAGTTTCCAGATCTTTAAAATGAAGATAATAGTATCTACACCACCCTGGACTATTGAGGGTATTAAATGAGATATTTCATTCAACAGATATTTATGAAATGCCCACAGGCACAGTTGTACAGGCACTGGTAATGAATGAGCACCTAGAACACACACTAAAGTCTCAATGAACAGTAGCTGCTGCCTCCATTTCTTCTTCGCCCACCCCCTCTACCAAACCGGGACCCTCCAGGCTCCAAGAATTGACCAGCTCTCTGAAGGCATTAACAGAGGCCTCTTCAGAACCCTTGTCCTTTCTAGCTCTTTTGGCTGCACCTTCCCCTCTCCTCACCTCACAGGGTCTCTGCCCCTCGTCTGGATGTCACTGTAACTCAGGGCACCATGGGTAATGCTTCTCCTGGGGCCAAGTGTGCCTTCTCTTCCCTTAGGCCAGTTGCTAGCCGCAGATCAGCAGACAAACAGGCCTGGTGACCGCCGCCAAATACCCACTAAACACTCAGGAAAGGGAAAAAAGAGCTGGAGAGGCTGGAATGCAGTCAGGGCTGTGCGGGGGTTGAGCAGGATTGTGCAGGGCTGTGTGGGGCTGTGCAGGGCTGTGAGGCTATGTAGGGCCGTGCAGGGCCGTGCAGGGCTGTGCAGGGCTGTGTGGGGCTGTGCAGGGCTGTGAGGCTATGTAGGGCCGTGCAGGGCTGTGGGGTTGAGCAGGGCTGTGCACGGCCATGCAGGGCTGTGGGGCTGTGCACGGCCGAGCAGGGCTGTGCAGGGCCGTGGGGCTTTGGGGCAGACTGCAGCTTCACGCCCACCACATGCGCGAAGCTAACTGCAGGGTCACTCTCTGCACCAATGGGTCCATTGACAAAAAAAAAAAAACAAAAAACACGTTTTCAGGTGGAGGGGCTTATACAGAAAAAAAAAAATCTAATGAAAGGACCTTCTTAAAAACAAGGGGACTACTAGTTAAGCCAGCAGAACTCAGAGCTCTGACACTGAAGGCAGCAGCGGAGCCACCTGCCTGATAAAATTCTGGAAGATTCCTTCCAGAGCCACGTGACTATCTTGCTATCTCATCTGTCTGTCTGTCTGTCTCTCTCTCTCTCATACACACACTCCTAATATTTCATTCAACAGTATAACTGCAAGGGAGAGAATAATGTCCCCAAGCACTCACGTTGCCAGACAGTTTTCATAACGTATTTCAAGGGTGACTTAAGTACATGGAAATCACTGTGCACCAGTTGTGTAAGCGGACAGCATGTAGCACACAAGTTTCCCGGACACTTTAACCTTGGGAAGGAGGATTTCTGCTTTGTTGATCAATATTTGAGGAGTGGCTTCTTATGCAAAGCTGTGTCCCTGCCAGCATTCCAGGTGCACTGCTTCGTGGACAACCTGTGCAGGTGGACACCCTGGGCCCTCCCCGGCAGCCCAGATGTCCCGAGGAAACACTGACAAGTGAAGGAGGGGTGGGGGTAGAAAATGAGAGCATTGGGCTTCTGTCCTCATGAAGGAAGGGACCATGCCCCCTGTGGCCCCCCTGAACGCAGCAGGTTGTAAACACAGACCGGAGCAATCCCAAAAAAGAGAGGCTCTGCTGTGGCTTGTGTCTCTGACCTGGGCCCGGGTCCTACGGATGACGGACAGGCAGTTCTTGGGCACCGGGCACAGCGTGTCTTATGTCTTCCAAATGGAAATTTTTGCTTCAATAAACTGGGTCTCTGAACAAAGGCTAAGGCATCTGACCAGTATTTACTTTGCCACTCCCCCTCCTGCTACTGCCCCGGCTTTGTTCTTTCCTCCCTTCACACTCAGCTGAGGCTCCAGGAGGAGAGCCAGTGGACAGCCCCTGGGAGCTGGGGATGGGGGTGGGGAGGCCTGGATTCCGGGCCATAAATGCCAGGATGCTCAGCTGCTGACACCAGAGCCACTGATGAAGACGAAAGGAGTGTGAAGGAAATAGAACCTGGAAGAGTCTGGGAAGGCAGTGTTCACTAGGCCTGCACCCCCACAGGGCCCTCCCCCCCATCCCCCCCATCCCCCCCATCCCCCCCCACCCTCAACGTTAAAGAAATACAGTCACATTACCCAAATCAGAAAATAGAACAAAGAAGAAAAACCATCCGCCACGTCACTACCTTCATTCCATCCCTGGTAGTTTATTTCACATAATTTCCTTCCTCTTTTTGGAGGAGCTAGGTTTGCCCATTCACCGTCTGGGGCAGATCCTGATGTGGATATACACTACCAATCATCATAAATTCTGTATTATTTCCTGGGCTCTAACTTCCTAGCTCCACCATTTACTATATTAGATTTTGAGCAAGGGACTTAAGTCCTCAGGACTTTATCATTCAGCAAAATGAAGACAATACTTGTACCTATCTTACAGGGCTGTTGTAAGAAGCGTAAGCAATAAATAATACATGCTAGGGGCTTATGACACGTTGCCATTCAACAGCTTAATATTCATTATCTCTTTACCAGCTGAAAAATCTTTATCACTTTTAAGTATTTTATTATTTAAGTAAATTCCTGTTGCTGAATGCTCAAGTTGGTTCCATATTTTCCTATTATAAATGGTGCACTGAAAAATTAAACATCTTTGTATATAACGTTTATTTTTATTGCTTAGGCTAGTTTCAGAAATAAAACCAACAGATCCCAGAGTATAAACATTTTTATGAGGGGGCACCTGGGTTGCTCAGTCAGTTGAGCGTCCGACTTCAGCTCAGGTCATGATCTTGCGGTTTGTGGGTTCGAGCCCCGCATCAGGCTCTGTGCTGACAGCTCAGAGCCTAAAGCTTGCTTCAGAATCTTTGTCTCCTTCTCTGTCTGCCCCTCCACCGCTCACACTCTGTCTCTCTCTCTCTCTCTCAAAAATAAATAAACATGAAATAAAAAAGTTTAAGTACTTTTATGAGTCTTGATCCAGATTAGCAAATTATTCATAAACTATTAGGAATTATGCTATCGCCAATGTATGAGGATGGCAATTTAATTATGTATTTGTGAGTAACCTGCAGTATTAGGAAAAAAATTGGAGGCAGTAATTTATGAGCACACAATCCTATGAAGCAAACTTGATAAATTATCTACCAATTTGAAATTGACCTTTGTGCGTTTGCCAAGAACTAGAGTGGCTCCCAAAGTCCTACTATTAGGGGTTTACTATACCCTCTATTTGGGGTCTATGCTGGCCACTGGGAAGCCCCAGGACATTTTTCTTTGGTGTAAGGAAGGAGGCAGTCATCACGGCAATGAGTCTCACTCATTTGGGAATAGTGCTGCACATGTACAAAGCATTTCTGCATTCTCTCCTTTGGTCCTCACCACAATCCTTCTTTCATCTTAACCATGAGAACTTTAAAGCTCAAAAGAATTTTCAGGTAGACTTCAGCCACTCAGAGGAAAACAAAGTTGGAAGAACTCAGGTCTTCCATTTCCAAGGGCAATGCTGCTTCTATAGCAACAGGTTGGAGGGGAGCCAAGGCAGACAGGAGGTGCTTAGGCAGATGCTGAACCAATGACATGTGCGCTGATGGGTCAGAGCACAGTGGCAGCTCCAGGGTCAGCCTGACCCAGAGGTGAACCTTGTCTTCCCTACTTACAGTCTAAGCGACCCTCTGCCTCTGCAAGTTTCCTGTTCCCTTTCTCTGGGCCCCAGGGACACTCATTTCACAGGGAGGGACAGGAGAGAGTAAGAGTTCTCTAAGCGTCTTTCAATTTTTTTTAAATGTTTATTTATTTTTGAGAAAGAGAGAGAGACAGAGAGACAGAGTGTGAGCAGGGGAGGGGCAGAGAGAGAGGGAGACAGAATCTGAAGCAGACTTTGAGCTGTCAGCACAGAGCCTGACACAGGGCTTGAACCCACGAACCGTGAGATCATGACCTGAGATGAAGTCGGACACTTAACTGACTGAGCCTCCCAGGCACCCCTCTAACGGTCTTTATAATGAGACAATACTTTGTAGACAGCTGGGATGTGACCCCAGTACCTCACCTCGGCTCACTTCTAAATGCTGACGGTAACAGTTCAGCATAACACACAGATTAGCATCTCATTTTAGAGGCCATGACCTGCCAAACTGAGTAGCTAAAATGTAACGAATCTGCTGCAATTCCTTATAGTAATTAACATCTTCTATTCTTTACAGTTATCTTTTTCAACAGCAAATGGAGATAGTTACTGAGGATTTCTGACAGACACAGCAAATAAATGCCACGCATAGTAAGGAGTGTAATACCTTGCCAACTGGAGAGAAGGAATAAACTACAGCAAAATAAAAATTGTGTATCTCTATCTCAGCATGAGGAAAGTTCAGTTCATTCTTTAAGTCGGTCCTCTCTCCTTTATCATCTAGACTTAGGGCAGGGGAAAATTTCTTTTATCCTTTGCTTTGGAGACATCTACTGCAAAACACAAATTCTAACCCCCTGTGTCGGTTCTCAGCTTGGGTGGAGAAATAAAATCACCATGCGGTAACGACTGCCACCTCGTGGCCACACATGAAACTATCACTAGGAAAAATAAACCGCCAATGCTTAAGATTTCACCTGCTGAACATTGTAGAAATTCGGTGTGGCCGCCAATAATTTGTTATATTGTATAATTTATATTTTTCCAGAAAATTATGCACTCTTCATGCTATTTTCACTGGGCTCTCAGTGTGTTCCAGGCTTATTTCTTGTTCTACTCTACCATAACACAATCTAATTGTGGTGAGACTTCTGACGGCTTCTATAGAATCATGGGGATCTCCTTTGGCAGGCAGAAGTCCCCTGGAGTTGAGCGTGAGACACTTCTTTGTTCGTTCATTAGAGTAACTTTAAATAATGGCCACTGCTCCACCAGACTAAGTTCACTACCTGCCTGTCAACTGTCTGATTCAAAGGTTATCAGCCAGTTTAGATCATCTAACTCAATATTATAGAAAACCATCCACTCTTTGGCTCAGGCCGTGGAAAGATGATCTGAGGGTAGCCCTGTTTGGCTGTGTGGTTCACGGTAGAAGCCTGAGGCTCAAGCCTGAAATGCAGGCAGACAACTGGTATCCATCAAATGATACCATCCTTCTTGACAAGGCTGTTTTCAAGCCTGAGCTGTCACCCTATTCCCCTCTGCGATAATCGCTGGATGGGAGAGGTGAGGAGGGCTTTGTGTAGGCAAAGCACAGAGCACAGGAAATAGAATTTCAAGGCTTCTCCAGGAAGCGAAGAGGATGAGCATAACTGGAGCGTCCAAGGAAGCCAGGAATGGGCAGCCCAGAATCAGGCAGGGCAGCAGGGGCATTCCGGGCTCCAGGGCTGTTTTACTGAACCACGGACCATGAGGTGAGGAGGGTGTGGCCTCCTTGAGTGCAGACCATGAGGGGAAGGAGCATTAACTGACTCCCCAGCTCCTTTCAGTATGCTTGGCTGGCATGAGAGTACGCGCTCTTCATACATCCTGTCTCCCAGCTCCTAGGCTTGCCTGCCACCCCCACCTTCTCCAGGCTGCACAGGATCAACGTGTTTAAACACAAGTGATCCTTACACATCTGCGAATGAATGTTCAGCCTCACTCACAGTTCCAGAAATGCCAATTAGGACTCTGAAGAAACCATTTTGTAAATCTCTCTGATCATCAAAATGATAGGCTACATGGTGTGATGGGACAACGGGGGAAAGAGGCCTCACGCATGGCTTCAAAGTGTACATTTAAAAATATGGCAAGCAAGAGATAAGAGCCTGGGCTCTAGAGTCAGGCTGCCCAGTGTCAAAACCTCCATCTCTTGGAAGCTAAATTTCTTTGGGCCTCAGTCTCCTTCTCTGGAAAAATGGGAGTGGTGTTAACAGAACTCACTTCACAGGGCTACTCTAAGGATTAAGTGAGACAATGTTCATAGACACTTAGAACAGTGCCTGGTATACAGGGGTTAAAATGTTAGCTGTCTTGAACTGCTATGGGGAAGAAGGCCAATTGGACTCAGTCAAAATTTTAAATGCACATACCACTGCCCAAACAATACCACTGCTAATAGTATGTCATACAGAAATAAAAGAACAATACGTAAAGATAAAAGTACAAGGGGACTCATGCCACATTGATTGGAATAAAAATGCTAGGCACAATCTAAATGTATAACAATAGGAAACAAGTTATATAAATTATGTCCTGGTCTTGGAATACTATGCAACTATTATAAAAAATTTTTTTTAATGTTTTTTTATTTTTGAGAGAGAAACAGTGTGAGCAGGGGAAGGGCAGAGAGAGAGGGAGACACAGAATCTGAAGCAGGCTCCAGGCTCTGAACTGTCAGCACAGAGCCCGATGCGGGGCTCGAACTCACGAACACTGAGATCATGACCTGAGCCGAAGTCAGACACGTAACCCACTGAGCCACCCAAGCGCCCCACTCTGCAGTTATTTTAAAAATAAGGCAGCTGGAAGGGCACGTGGGTGGCTCAGCAGGTCAATCATCCAACTTTGGCTCATGTCATGATCTCCCAGTGAGCAAAGTATCCTTACCATTTGTGTTTTTAAAAAATACAGATACATATATGTAGTGTGGGTGTATGCTTTCCTGTGCAACAAATTCTCTGGAAAGGTACATAATGAAATCAGTAATAACAGTTTCCTTCAGAGGAAGGATACAGATAATTAAAGGATGCTTCTATTACCAACTGCAGAAAGTTATCTTTTTTATAGTTAAAAAATACAACCTGATCTGTCATTCATCTGCTAAATTTCTTCCATTTGCTCTCAGAACTAAAACCCAAGCTCCTTCACAGAGCCTAGAATGGGAGTTCATCCTTCTAAAGTCTGATGCACTTCTTTATGAAACCTTTAACATCTGAACTCTTTAAGAAAGGAGGGCATTGAGGTGATGCGTGTAAGTCCTACTTACAGGCGTTTGAAAGCAGCAGAACAACTGAGTGAGGAAGGGGTGATTGCGAGCCAAGGACAGGATCCTTTTTTCTGTCATGGTGCATTCCACATCGTCATCCTGCAGGATCACATCCTTCTTCAACACCTTCACGGCATAGAGGTCTCCGGTTTCTTTTATTCTTGCCAGCATCACCTAAGGCAGCGCGGGAGGATGGAGCACAGGCGTGAGAACTCTTGAGGCTCCGAGGGTGTGGGAACACACACTTCCCGGCACTTGGGAAGTATGCGTGTGTATACACACACGCACACTCAAACATGCTTCCTTTAACCCGGACACCTAAAGTCATGACTCACCTTCCCGAAACTCCCCTTCCCCAACACTCGGATGAACTCAAAGTTGTCGATACCAAGTCGGCTGGAAGAGTTAACCCCGATCCCATTTCCTTCTTTGGTGCTTTCCCTTCCCTGTCGTCTTAGAGTCGACCTGGAAACGAGCTTCTGCAAGGCAGGGTAGGAAAACATGGAGTCAGAAGTCGTGGCAGGTGCATGAAGCATTTATGGAGGCAGAAGACGTTACTGGCTGCCTCAACCCTCGACACATCAGGTGGGGAAAGATCAATTCAGCTTGACACGTTATCAGGTTCTGCCATGCGAAACTACTTCAGTACCAGCTCCCGATGTGTGCTGACTATATTTAGGAAAGAATAACTTAAAAATATATCTAAGCCACTGAGAGTTTCAGTTTGAGCCCGAATGGGAGTGTGTGAAGCACAAACGCCTTAGTCTGGGGTGACGGCTTTCTAGAGGATGCTCAGGATCCAAGAGCGCCACCTGGTGTCCATTTCATTCACAGAGTGGTTTTCACAGTTGTTCAGAGGATCCGCCCCAGGATGTGAATGAACGAAGCAATATTTATTACACAGTATTTAAAATTACATAAGAGAAATAAAAATTAATGTAAAACTAGAATAATGAAGGATAAAATTTTAAACACCGCTAATTTCATTAGCTCCCCCCTCCAAAAATAAAAAATAAAAGCAATTACACATACACACATACCTATCTTTCTTTACACTTGATTAGTTTTTAAAAATATAATAAAATTGTTGTTTCATAACACACATTTTTATGTAACACTTTGTCATGTGTATTTTCTATATCCTTCAAGAACACGAGTTTTAAGGGCTGTTTGATATTCTGTTTTATGGATGCATCACAGTTTATTCATTAATTCCCCTGCTACTGGAATGCAAATTATTATGAGAAATGAATAAATATGTATAAAGCACTTAGACCGGTGCCCAGCCTCTTTAAAACACAAGCTGAGCTGCTGTTATTATCATGATCACGATCATCATCTATTTTCTTAAGATGACTTTCCAGAAATGGAATCTTTAGGGCCCAAATGTTAATTTGGAAGACTTCTGACACACAGCCAACTTGCCCTCTACAAAAGCTGACCACCAGCACATTGAGAGCCCCACTGTCACCATATTGAACCAGAAATAGGTGTGGCCTCCTCAGTGGGTAACTCAGCCCCAGGAACAAGCCCTGCCACAGTGAGGGAGCTACCTAAAGGCAAAGTGACACACAAGTGTCCATCTTGGGACACTTATAAGATAAGCTGCCACCAGACAACAGATGAGAAGTCTAACACTCTGTAGCTTTTGACCTATTTAGCTAAAAAACCCAGCTCATCTGGAGCGACTTCCAAGCAATGTTTCCAACAAACAACTGTGCAACTGCTTGAAGCTACAAGGATTTTACTTACTCGCCCCAGTAAAACAGTGATTACAGATTATCAAATGGATAGACTGAAAAATCCAATTGTTTTTAATAGTTTCTCCTCCAGGTCTCTGCTCATAAATATTTCAAAGACAGAAAAATTTTACCAGCATGAATCTCACTTCCTCCACTTAAATACTTCTCCTGGTTGGGCTGGTACTAGCCAGAAAACTCTAAGCCAGTATTTCTCAATCTTTTTTTTTTTTTTTTTTAACCCATTCTTCTCTTTGGATAGACTTAAGGTTCTTTTCATGCTTTGCTGTCAAACAACAGGTAATTTTGTTTTTTCCACTTTCAAATAGAATATCAAAGATACTTGGTTCAAATGACAAATGACATTGCCCACTCAAGAGGTTTTGCCACATGGTCTACCTTATTCTCATTACATTTTAGGAGCCCTGGTGCAAGCTTAAATCCTTAACCTATGCCCTTCAGGAACAGCTATCTCATGCATTAGAAATACCCCTCATGGTATTAGCATCCTGCCTGTCTCTCCATGAGCTAGACATTAGACTTTGCGAATGCTTTCCTGAAATAAAGGAATACAATGTCTGTCCAAGGCCCTAGTCTACTAGTAATAAGGAAATGGGATGGTGAGTACGGACATTTTCTGGATAACCAAGAACTTGACTGTGATTGTGCTTCTCTTCCTAAGTACCCAGAGATATTTAACAGTTAACTCTAGAGTTTTCCTAAACCGAATGTCAAGCTGCACCTTTCACAAACCACAGCAGTAGCCACGGCTCTTTCCCAGCAGTCTGTAGACCCAGCCAGGAAGGCAGCAAAAGCACTTGGGCCTGGGAAGTGGTCGAGGCTCTAACGGTCAATAGCAAGGAGGTCACTCAGGGAGGTTGCAAGACAAAACATGTCCACAGCAACTGACCAACTCCACCCACTCCCAAGAGCCGAGAGGAAGGAACTCCTGTTTGTCGCTGAGTTTGAGAGATAAATTCACAATCCATAAACAAAAACTGCAGAACAGCTAGACTCCAGCGCGGTGGAGAATCTTCAAGTTCAACCCCTTTAGAGAAGAGGAAGCTGAGGCCCACAGTTGCTGGTCAACTGTGCCGCCAGGGCCCCAGCTGAGAGTTAAGAGGATAACCCAGGGCCCTGGATTCCAGGGTTTCATCAGACCACACTGACAGGAAGCTAATTACAAAAAAAAAAAAAAAATCCTGCTTCCTGCTTGTCATTTCTTGTCATATAATTGTATAAAGAATCTTCTTTTTGTGGACCAAAATGCTCTTTAAAAATACAATAAATCTGCAAATATGTTTGCTGACATTAGGAACTTTGATTATGCCACATTCCCTCATTCGGACTCACTGCATCTGAGCAACTTCTAAATTACAATACGGTGAAAAAAGCAAAGTCTCACCGAGGTTGGAGAAATATTTCCGGGCTGGAGGCCCATCCCGGCCAGGGTCTTGGCGAGCTCCACCGCGTTCACCCCACAGTTAGGGGCCACGTTTGCCTGGCATCGAATGTGGACATTCATCTTACATACTAGAAGGGAGAGGAGAAGGGAATCCACGTTCAGGAAGGAGCCAAGCCAACACGTGCTGCAAAAAACAACTTTAACAACCTGAAAGATGATGACAGAGGAATTCTACGGGCTGAGCAACGCCATCTTCTCATAAACCTGACCTTGCTCTCAAAACAATCCCTGACACTTTCTCTGTGTCTGCTTTGTGCCGAAGCGGAAAGTCTGGCACACTGAATGAAAAATAAATTTCACATCCATTTCTCTCCACTGTGACTTGATGAAAGACATTCACCTAAATCATGTGTACTAGGCATGGCCGATTGACAAGCATGATTCAATACAGAAATCAAAATGTTCATCACAGTGACAATTCAAGGAACTCACAAGGAATCATGCCAACGGACTTTATGCTTTTCTTTGTATTGCTCAATAAAAGGCAGCAATCTAAAGGCCACATTATAGAGCACTGTTCAAACAGGATGGAGATGGTGTTTCTGAGAGAAAAACCTCTAAGTAAAGCTTTCTTTCCGAGTACTGTTGTGGTTGGGTAGCCCTCGCAGCACAGGACACGGCATCCTGTGGGGGCTGTGCTTCTCGGCACTCAGCCTGTGGTTCTAACTCCTTCGTGGGGGAGAAAAGCAACTTTTTTAAAGGTCAAAGTAAATGGCAGTTGGAAGAGGACAGAAGCAAGCTAAGTTCCTGGTGCACAGGAAACTGACTCGGGAGGATGAAGGACCCAAGGTTTAATCAGCAGAAAGAAAGTTCCGTCAGTTTCTTTCCATGGGCACTGCTGACGGGAGGTAGGAATGGAAGAGCAAGCAGCAGATGCCTGGAGCGTCCACCTATCTTTGGAAGCGTGCACAGATCCCGGTTTTGTGGGGTCTGCATTTGTGTAATTTAGGGTGCCCCTCTTTAAGAAAAAGAGTATCCAATCGAGTGGAGCTCTGGAAGACACCTTTGCAGGGAGGGAGCCTGAGGCTGAAGCCTCATTAGCTTCACGTGCCCTTTCTGAAGAGCCAGGTGACAAGAAAAGCAAAAATTATAGGCGATGGATCGCTACAGGTGCGCTACCCTCCGGCCTCAGGGGGCAAGGACAACGCAGATGAGCCCCACGCATGGCTCTGCATTGTCAGCAACAACCATACAAAAGCAGAAAGTGACTTTTGCACTGGAAACCCACACCGGGGGGAGACCTTCCAGGTTAAGACCCAGCAAGGCCAGAACTGAAGCTACACATGAGCTGGTTGCTGTTTTGGCTCAAAACTAATTATTTAATATATCTAGGAAAAAAGAATTATTAAGTGAAGTTCTAATGAGATTACAGAATTTGTCTTTCGTAAAGACAAGTGACTAGTCCCTTTCTGTCGACAGAAGCGGGCTTTGTAAGTCCAGGCAATAGATGGAAGTCGTCCAGCTGCAATGATACCAACTCTGCCTCCCCCAGTCACTCAGGATTTATCTAAAGCTTAAGGCTGACATTCACTTGTATTTCAGCATGGGACTGCATCCCAGGATGGCCATATTGTTACAGCAACACCCAGTGGGAGATAACTCAAGGCCAACAGCTTCCCAACTCCTCGCAGGACAGGAATCAGTCCTTAATCCCAGACCCTTTGCTACAGCAAAAGCTCCAAACTCGGGCTCCACTGGGCATAGTTAGTGAGGTGCAAGTCCGTGGCTGAAGTTTAAGCATCCTTCACACCCCATACCTCTCCAATCTCTATCAATCTCTTCGAGAAGACTCAGGGCAGCTCTCTTTGTGCTTTTACTCAATTCTTGCTTATTTCTGGTAAAGGCACTAGACCTACTCTCCTGCCTGTTCTTACTCATAACTCAAGCCTCTCTTTTTTGGGCACCTTGCCTCCTACCGTCTTCTATTTCTGACCAAGATCCCATTTCCCGCCTTTTTCAAATATACAACAATTAGCAGGCACTCGGCACTACACAGATGACAGCCAGCTAGACAGAACACTGAATTTAACAACTGACTAAATCTACAGTTAGGAACTCTTAAAACCAGATGTAGCTCTTTTTACATGCCTGACAAGGGACACATACATATAGAACCGGTAAGATTTAATTTACAAAGTATCCAAAACCACCGGTCCTAGGTCAGAATCGGAACCTATAGAATTCCGAAAGCTTGCGGCACGGTGACCTCATGAAGGGGGCACGTGGCAGCCCAGCATCTCACTTTTACACTGAAGTCCTTGTCGCATTATCCCCCAGAGCAGGGAGCCACAGTGATCGCAGAACGTTGGCACTTTGTAGTTGTGGACGCTGAATTTGTGCGGGATGTTGATTCCGAACCTCTGTTCAGCGATCTGTAAAAAGGGAACAGAAGGACAGGAGCTAGCATTCCAGGCCAACACCTTTCATGCAGATGTAACAGGAGCCCCCCAAGTGCAAAGCGTTACCGTGACACCTGAGCTGGGTATATCATTTCACTGTACTCAGGCCTAACTCACCAGACTGTGCCCATTTCCTAATGAACAAGACTCAACAGAAAGGGTGTAGTGAGCATTAGATTGTTCACCCTTTGGGAAGATAAGTAGAAATTAAAACCATTTTATCATCTTTTATATTCAGGCTGTATATCTCTCCCTGCCAACTCCCCCACACCCATATCTATTTCCTAGAGCCTCTTAGCTTCAGGATTAAACAGGTCTTTTATAGACTATATCCACTTGTTATTACCAGGAGTTTTTCCAGATATTGTGGGGGGCAGAGGGGAGAAGGCAGCACCCAGGGAGCATGGAACTGAAGAAGGGATTCATCCCAGGGGACATTCAAGTGGCTTCCTCAGCCCTTCCAGCCTTTGCCTGGCATTTGTGTTGTGACAATCTGAGGGCAGAGGTCCTGCTTTAATCTCACAAACTGATTCCAGCAAATAATCAGACCAGGCACATGCTGTATGTGTACTATGTGTGTGCTATATGTGCTAATGGTTGATATATGTGCTATATGTGTGCTGTAGGGCATCATTGAGTTTCAAAGTCAGACTCTCTAGTGCATCTGTAAATCCGCTGATTGTCAGCAATATTCCATCTGCTTTCTAGCTCCAGAATCTGGAATGTGCCTACCCTAGCTGAACACAATACAAGTTACAAGAATGAGGATCAGGCATTTATATACAGAAATGCATCCTCCCTGATATTTGGGAAGACAATGGAGGAGGCTAATGGTCGCCTTATTGAGAAAGCACAATTTACAGTTAACAAATACTCATCACATCAATTCTATCCTGCTTAACCCTCACAAAAACTGCGTGAAGGAAATATGAATCCCATTTTTAAGACTGAGCTAAGAGAGAAGCTAACTAGCAGAGGCTGGATTCCACATCAACTCCTGGTCATGTGATGGCCAACTCAGGGATCTTTTCGGTCAGTCCTCCAAAAACTCTCTCCGAATTAGCAAAATTGATCCTGAGAGCTTGTAACCAGCTGATCAGTAAGTGGGATCAACTCAAGGACAGGTCAAACTACACAAGCATAGAATTAAAAATACCATAATATAAAAAAGAGAGAATTCAATTCTGATACCACCATCAGCTTCAAAGAGCGTGGCAGGGAAGTGGAAAGAGGTGGGAGTGAGAAAAAAAAAAAAAAAGAGAGCGAGAAGCATGCACGTGAGCTTGTGCAGGCACTTAATTAGCAAACTGCTATCTTCTTACCTTTGAATCCACTTTGTTAATATTATTTTGGCAAGTGCAGGCCGTAACAATTAGGTGATGGCAGCGCTTATGGACGACACAGGTGCACACTAGGAAATTAAGCCCACAATTACACATTCATCGGAGGCTGATGGTCTACCAGTTACAGTCGAGTCAACAAGGGCTGCACCGCGTCAACAAGGGCTGCAAGCTGACTTGATGTGGGTGTCTGGCCCACATGATGGCAGCCAGCACACCCGTCCTTCCCATCGTCTTTACTATCAACCTAACTCGTGCCTTTGCTCACACTCAAACTATTTGCACTCAAGTCCTGAGCTTATTTCGTCCTTTCTGGCTTTGATCCCACACTCACCCCCACAGGAGTCCTCTCACAGTTTAATTCTGGTCACCTTGCCCCATGATCTAAACCTTCAATGGCTTTCTCACGGCCCATGAGTAGAGTTCAAATTTCCCGGCCAAGTGTCAGGCCCTCCAGAAGCTAGCCAAGCTTACTTGTTACCTTTCTTCTATGGGAGCTCTTTGTTCCAATAGAAACTAGACTAGCTGCTCTTCCTGGAGCAGGCTTCGCCCTCCCTGCACACTGACCGTGTCCTGCTTCATCCCTAGGATATCCTCTTTGCCTACCGCCTAACTAAATCTTAAGTTTGTATCAAGACAACGACTTAAAAAATGTCTCTTCCGTTAAAATATACTATCCCTGGCTCCCCTTCTAGAGAGACTAAACCATCTCTGTCTCCTCAAATCTCTACAACCCTTAGCTTGCCTGTCGTTTCAAATCTTCCACATATAGCCTCTATAACCCTTAGAATTCCTGGGCAGCATGATGCCTCAAAGTAGACACTCATCCAATATTTGCAGGATGACTCAGTCAACTATTTAAACACTTAGAACTTCTGAATAACTTTTTTTTCCATTTTCATCTGGATGCTGACACAGTGCAGACAGAATTCAGTTTGCCATTAAAAGATGAACAATCCGCAATGAAGCAGTATGAAAATACGTGTTATTTTTCAGATCTTTCAGGGCATGTGGAGGTTTTTAGGATTAAATACATAAATACAGATGACATGTCAGCAAATAGCAATATACGTTAAAAAAAAATCTAGCTTTCATCAGACTGAATTTGCAGGAGAACCAAATTGAAAGTTCCCAGAGAACTGATCCTTTTATATGAGGGGATCTCAAAACCATCCCTCACTAAGACAAAACCTACATTCTAAGGAATCTGAGGTTTGCTTGTTTTTTATCCATTAGCTTGGCTAGAGGTTTATCAATTTTATTGACCTTTTCAAAGAACCAGCTTTTTATTTGGTGGATTTTCTCTATTGGTTTCCTAATTTCAATTTTACTGATTTCTGCTTTAATTGTATTATTTCTTTTCTTCTGCTCACTTTAAGCTTCTCTCCTTTTTCTAGCTTCCTAAGACGAAAACCTAGATTACTGGTTTTAGATCCTTCTTTCCTAATAAATGCATTTAATGGTATAAATTTTCCTCTGAGTACTGTTTTTACTGTATCCCACAAATTTTCATAAACTCTATTTTCATTTATTTCACAATAGTTTTTATTTTTCTTGAGTCTTCTTTTACCCATGTGTTATTTTGAATGTGTTGTTTAATCTCCAAATATGTGGGGGGGGGGGGGCTTTCCAGCTACGTTTCTGATTCATGTGTGCATTAATTCCACTGTGCTCTGAAAAAATACTTTTTATGATTTCTATTCTCTTAAATTTGTTAAGACTTACATCATAGGCCAGAATGTGGTCTATATTAATATTCCTTGTGAGCTTAAGAATGTATATTCTGCTGTTGTTAGGCGGGGTAGTCTATAAATGTCAATTTGATCAAATTGTAATATCCTTACAGAATTTCTGTCTGCTGGACCTTAGTTACTGAGATACTGAAGTCACCCACTGTAATAGTGGATTCGTCTATATATCCTTGCAGTTTGATGAGTTTTTGCCTCATGTATTTTTATTCTCTGTTGTCAGGTGCCTATATGTTAAAGGTTATTACGTCTTCTTGAAAAATGGATCCCTCTTGAAACGGGAACCTTCTTGCACTGTTGGTGGGAATGCAAACTGGTGTAGCCACTCTGGAAAACAGTGTGAAGGTTCCTCAAAATATTAAAAATAGATCTACCCTATGACCCAGCAATAGCACTGCTAGGAATTTACCCAAGGGATACAGGAGTGCTGATGCATAGGGGCACTTGTATCCCAATGTTTATAGCAGCACTTTCAACAATAGCCAAATTATGGAAAGAGGCTAAATGTCCATTAACTGATGAATGGATAAAGAAGTTGTGGTTTATATATACAATGGAATACTACTTGGCAATGAAAAAGAATGAAATATGGCCTTTTGTAGCAACGTGGATGGAACTGGAGAGTGTGATGCTAAGTGAAATAAGTCATACAGACAAAGACAGATACCATATGTTTTCACTCTTATGTGGATCCTGAGAAACTTAACAGAAGACCATGGGGGAGGGGAAGGGGAAAAAAAAGTTAGAGAGGGAGGGAGGTAAACCATAAGAGACTCTTAAAAACTGAGGATAAACTGAGGGTTGATGGGGGGTGGGAGGGAGGAGAAAGTGGGTGATGGGCATTGAGGAGAGCACCTGTTGGGATGAGCACTGGGTGTTGTATGGAAACCAATTTGACAATACATTTCATATTAAAGAAAAAGAAAAATGGATCCCTTTATCATTACATAATTCCTCTCCTTATCCCTGAAAATTTTCTTTTTTCTGAAATCTGTTTTGTCTATTTCATTTGACTAATGTTAGCATGGTGTACCCTTCTCAACCAGGTATTTGGTTTTATGCCCCTTAACAAGATGTGAACATTTCTCCTGACCAATGGTCTTTCCTGCTCTTTCAACAACAGGTGGCCCACTAAAAATCAGCCCATCAAATATCCTGGCACTATGCAGAAGAATGACCTGAGGTGACTAAAGGGCATGTCCCTGTGCTGGAGAGGTGCCTAAAGGTGACATCAATTCTCACCTGTGAACTATGCTGTCACCTGAGTCTGAGATTAACAGCATAAAGTCAATTATTGTTGCCATAACAGTATTGTTTTCCAAATTCGAAAATGCAGAATTGCTTACATGTGAAAATGAAAACTACATCCAAGAGTGTGTCCTACTCCATTCTAAGGGAAATAACGTTCTACCTCACCTTCTCCAGAAGAGAAGGCAGAATTTCCTTATTAACATGGAGGCTACCACTCCAGGATATGTAGCGCTATTTTATCAATCATCTGTAGAGTACAAATCAAGAAAAGAGGTACCATACATATATACCGTATAATGATGTTCAAGCCAACAACAAGAAAGGGCCCAATAGAAGACAAATCAATCCAGTCTGGCCAAATCTAAGTAAGAGCCTTCTTTCACTTGTTTCTCTCTAACTTCCAACAGTGCTCACATTTTCTTTTTTCTTTCTTCTTTTTGGAGTTAGAAAATGAAAAAGGAGCTGGGATAATAGTTTCGATTCCCTCTGCAGGTAAACATCAATGCTGTGCCACTTCTCACCTCTACTAACACTGGGGTTGTAAAAGACAACAATTTCGCTTCGGGATTGAAGGGCACCTGCTCACAAAATGGCATTACCTGTAGTGCTTTCATGTTGTTGCAGAGACAAAATTCCAAACAATTAAACTTCATCAGGTATCTGGGCTTTAGAAACGAAAATGCCCCCTCTATGGGGTCTAAAATGTAGCCGAAGTTTAAACCACAACTAAAAAGCAGTAATTCTGTAGGGGTCTCACCTGACCCGCTGAGTTATTTATCACAGTATTAACGAAATGTATCCTGTTTCCTCTTAGTATAATCAGTCTTTAGCACAAGAACAAGATTAAATATGGTTTTCAAAAGTGTTTTCTTACCTTGACATTGATAACCCTGTTTCCCAAATACTCCCCTGTTCAAGACAATAGAGAAAAAAAAGTTATCATCAGTCAAAATATTTCAGCAACAATGCTCCTCTAAGCATGGTACTTAAGGAAAACGAACGCAAGCCATCCCCTGCTCCTGTATGAAAAATACAATTTCAGAGAAGGGGCCAAGGTGAGGTGATTTCTGAGCGCTTGTCTGTTACCACGAGACACAGAGGAAGTCACCTGATTCGAATGCTCCAGTGACACACACAGGTGGGTATCGGCGATCCTCCCTGTACCACCTCCCCCTACGGCAAACCCGGGTCCTCGTCTGCTTGTGTGACTGAGTCTCAGCTTGAAGCCTCACTCCACCACCTTCTTTGGCATTCTCACCCCCATCCGCATAAAGATGCGCAGGTAGTGAAGCAAACAGAGGAGTCCACTGCGGCTGCCTGGCCTGGGGCACCCTTCCTCTTCCCTGTGCCCACATCACCCCCCTGGAGTCCAATGGGGGGGGGGGCGGGGACAGAAGTGCCGCCACAAGAGACCCGTCAGGCCCACAGCTACCATCTTGGTCTCTCCCTAAATATCTTCTCTGGATGGTGATATTAGCATCATTGTCATTTAACAGAGAACACATTTTATTATTTTATTAAGCTCAGAGGTTGTGCCAGGCACTGAGCCAAGCTGCTGACATATAGCATCTCATTTAATCCTCACAAGAGTCATGTGAGGCAGCACACATAACAGGAAGGCTCAGAGCACAGACCCTGACACCAGATGGCCTAGGCATGATTTGGGGCATGTTGTTAACTCCTTTGGGCCACAGTTGCCTCATCTATAAAGGGCAATAATGATCGCAGTACCTACTTCATAGGGTTATCATGAAGATAAAGAGAGTTGATCATGTAAAATGCTTAGAATAGTGCCTGGTACTTTAAGTGCTATATAGAAGTTTATTATACAAGCAAAAAAAAAAACAAAAAACAAAAAAAAAAAAAAACCTTATCTTTATGTTACAAATAAGGAGACACTGATGAATTATATAACTCATCTAGTTGGTGATGAGATTGAATGCCAGAGTCCATACTCTTAACCATAATATGTGGCACATATATCAATATTGTGTGCATATGAGAGAGAGCGAGGCGGGGGGGGAGAGAGAGAGAGAGAGAGAGAGAGAGCAATCGAAGGCTGGTTGAGTGGGAGTTAATGTTTCCTTGGTGGAAAACATTTAGTGAAATTACCAAACAAGTTTCCATTAAGAACGTTAGTTGAGGTCACAGGTTGTCACCACAAATACCCACAGGGGCAGGCAGGTCACATAAAGGAGGGAGGCAGAACGGTGTGACATGAAATAGTGACAGACCTTGTAGGTCAGGTAAACCGCAAGGAGAGGAGGATGGCAGCTACCTCGGGTGTTCAGACCTACTGCAAGGGCAGAAAATGGGTTCAAAGATGCCAGAGCTTCTGATTTGTTCAGTAGGAAGTGCTGCAGAAGCCTGCTTCTGAAGACGAGCGTTGTGATGGCACATTTGTAGGCATCGTGTCAACAGCCAGCTTAGGGTCTCTGGTTTAGATAAGACTCTATTCTTAATTTAAAATTCCAGGAACACTACCCCTGGATTCTGACTGCTAAAAGGTATAAAAACCAAAGCAATCACAAAACAAAACAAAACCTCACAAAATACAAACTCATTAATCAATACTCAAAAAAATTACCCTGAACCAAGAGCTTTTGACTTAAAGGGACAAAAGTTTCCAACAAAAAACAAGGATCTGTTTTCCATGCTATACAGATTAAACAGTCTTTTCTACCTCAGAGATGGGTTTGTATGTATATGTTCGGATGTGTGTGAGGGGGCATTTCCTTCCTCTTTCTAAACGTGCTTAATGTTATCTCTAATTGAACATAACTATTAAATTTATTTTACATTATAGATTTGTCACTGAGGCTTAAGCTTCAGTCACATGTATAATAAGATGCTGCCCCAATTCATCTAAAAGTTCTCAACTGTTAATTATCTCAATTCCTAAATGCCAAGGATTATAGTATACAATCACTGAAAGTTATTACCTTTGGCCACATACCATAAGGCTGAAGATTACTGTGTGCTTACTTGATCTGCAGCAGTTAATTTCTATAACTCATCATGTGACTACTTTTTTATTTTCTCTCTTACTCAGGGGCTGATTATCCAATTTATTGATTATCTATGTACTGATTGATTAGCTTCCCTAATTACTGCTTTTTAACCAGTTCCTGTTCATTAGCACCTTTCCCCAAAGGACTGGAAAAAGAAATAACACCTAAAACTTGGATCTGCAAATGGTTCAGATGTTTTTCATTGGCAATTTAAATCGCCGGGTCAACATATTAGAATGAAAGACAAAAATCAGATCCTAAAACAATTCTTAACAGTCATGTTTCCTTCTAAAACCACACACAAGCAGAGGAGGCCTGGATTATAGAAAGAAGCTCCTAGGAAGACAGAAGCCAGGGAACCACTTACCAGATGAACTCCCTGCAGTGAGAGCAGTAGGTGGGCTGCCTCAGGTATGTGGCCATAAACTTGTGTCCATTGATTTGGTGGACACGCCTTCGCATAGCCCTTTGGCGCTTCCTGGTAAAATGTTTGAAGATTCGGTCTCTCTGGAGAGTTGCTGTACATTAAAAGAAAGGAGAAAAGAATAATGTGCAACAAATCTAGCTGTACCTAACATATGGGAAAGCGTAATAGCTCCAAACACTCTCCAAAATTGTTTCTTCTTTCTTCACGATGCACAACACCCCAGAACATCCCTGTGCTTCCTAGTGACCTTAGGACTCCGAATTTGTAAGGCTGGACCTAAGTGAACTCTGAGATACCCACTGCCTGATTAGAACTGGCTACCTGGGACCAGTCTCCCCAGCACACACCATGAGTTCCCCAGGGTTCTAATGTTCCGGTATGGGACATTAGCCTGGCCTTCTAGCTCCTGTCCAGCTGGATGGGACCTCAGGTCCATAGATTGGTATAACTATGAGCAGGTAAAACAGATTTCTCATTATTTGCCTTTCATTCTGGCATCCTCACCAACAGAAGGAGGGAATGGCCATAGCCCAGTGAGAGTGCTGCCCAAAAGCATCAGTCTCAACACCATCCCTGTTAACCTGGAATGGTTAACTTGGGCTTGGTGCCGACTTCCTCTTCCAACCTCACATTTTAAAAATGGTGGCTCCTCGGGGCGCCTGGGTGGCGCAGTCGGTTAAGCGTCCGACTTCAGCCAGGTCACGATCTCGCGGTCCGTGAGTTCGAGCCCCGCGTCAGGCTCTGGGCTGATGGCTCAGAGCCTGGAGCCTGTTTCCGATTCTGTGTCTCCCTCTCTCTCTGCCCCTCCCCCGTTCATGCTCTGTCTCTCTCTGTCCCAAAAATAAATAAACGTTGAAAAAAAAAAAATGGTGGCTCCTCAAGAATCAAAACTGCTCACCATTTAAAGATAGTAAATTAACTTTCCCAAGGTATAGAGAGACTTCCTCAATAATGCTTTCTGGGGCTCCTGGGCAGCTCAGTTGGTTAAACGTCCAACTCTTGATTTCAGCTCAGGTCATGATCTCATGGTTGTGAG
This sequence comes from Leopardus geoffroyi, assembly GCF_018350155.1. NCBI lineage: Eukaryota > Metazoa > Chordata > Mammalia > Carnivora > Felidae > Leopardus > Leopardus geoffroyi. The sequence goes on along the minus strand of NC_059337.1, from coordinate 108,219,644 downwards.
ATCAAGCCCCCCCCAGTGGGCTCTGGGCTGGGTGTGCAGCTTGTTTGAGATTATCTCTCTCCTTCTCCCTCTGCCCCTCCCCCACTTGCACTCGCTCTCTCTCAAAAAGAAATAAATGACCTAAAATAAAATAATGCTTTTCAATTAATCACTTCAATGCAAAGAAAATGTAAGAAAGATACAAGAATAATCTAATAAATTTTAAAACCCGGAAGAAATAGAAGATTTCCATGGAAACATAAATGACTAAAATTAATTGAGCTACATAAACCAAATAGATGAATTTTTTTAGAAAAAAAAATGATAAGATTTTCTAAGGACTGCCTCTTGAAATCATCCAGGCCCAGATAATTTCATGCGTGAATTATTTTTAGCCTTTAAAAACAAGATGATGCTAGTGTTGAAACCTGTTCCAGAATAGAGGAGAAATTCCCTGTATTTTTATAGGGAACTATATGATACAATCCTAGGACCAAAAGATAAAACAGATACATCTAAAGATATAACAGGAAAAAAAAAAATCAGGGGTTAGTAATCATTTTTTATGTCACAGACTCCTTAGTCCAGTGAAGCAAGCCTATGGATCCCTTCTCAGAGTCAAGCTTTATAATCTTAAAAAAAAAGTACACACACACACACACACACATAATTACAAAGGAAATCAAGTATCAAAATATATTTTAAGTGAGATAGAATAATATATATATATATTTTTTATTTTGGGAGTGTGTGAGTGGGGGAGGGGCAGGGGGAGGGATGGAGGGAGGGAGAGACAGAGAGAGAGAGAGAGAGAGAGAGAGAGAGAGAGAGAGAGAGAATCTTAAGCAGGCTCCACACTCAGCCTAGAGCCCATCAGAGGGCTCTATCTCACGACCATGAGATCATGAGATCAGGTCATGATCTGAGCCAAAATCAAGAGTCGGACGCTTAACCGAATGAGCCACCCAGGCACCCCAAGAACAATACAAATTTAAATTTATATTAAAATAAATTAAATACTTAGTGGCATACCTTATCATTGTAAGTGTGAAGAAGTGATGGGCAGTAGTTACTTTAGTAGTAGTGAAGTACTAGTTACATTTTAAAGTATCTATAAAAACTAACATAATGAAAATATCCAAGATTTCTATTGTGAGAACATCTTAACACTGCTCATGCTTCCGTGGTTTAGTGAACAATGGGAGAAAATGCTACATTTACATTATAGGTTAGCGAAAATTTTTTCTCTCATCCACTTTCTGGACCACCTAACCTCTAATTACGGACTTCAGGAAAAGTACACCTCCGCTTACGTATCAAGCTCATTCATGAATATTGATGCAGAGATTTTCACTACTGAAGGCTGTATACTTACAAAGTGAACAGGAAAGCAATACTAGAAAATATTAGTATTTGCACGGTATGGGATTTTTTTCTTTCCCATTCTTTGACAATTAGTCCCCAACACAAATATTCCTTCCCACTTAATAACAGCACCTACTCTAGCCCCTCAAATTGTCTTCACAGTTTCTTGGGTGTGATGCTATATGTGGTGAACATCTTAATGTGCGATATAAATTAACTGCAAAGTAAAACTGAAAATCCTGTAAAAGTTGAAAAATTTTCATGTAGTCTATGGAAAGTCATGTTTGAGTACGATGAGATTCACACCCGAAGGCAATGGTAGATAGGGCTATGATAGAGTTAGATCTGTTAACAGTTGAACAAAAGAAATTTGATATAGAAAAATGACATGTCAGTTATTTGGAGAGAAAATGTTGAATATTAATGTATTAGGAGAGGCCCTTGAGAAACTGATGAAGTCTCAAACACTTGCTAAAAATACCCTATTGAAAACTTCATTATACTAATCAAAACTAAAACATATAGTATTCTGCCATTGAATTTTATCTGAAAAAATTATTTTGCGCTAAAAACTAGTGCCTATGACAAAACAACAAAATGCATTCAATAAAGGTTTTCATAATTTTAGTTGTGTTTTTCAAACCCCTTCCCAACTTTTTAAATATTAACAAACTCCCCATTTTGAAGAATTCGTTTTATGTGCACCTTTCCAGGTAGCAATGACACTCAGATAACAGGAAATTCTATACTATTCAGCATTATTATAAGAAATACCCACTGTGAGCAAGTGGAAAATTTCCCAGGAGCACAACAATGGGCATATTATTAGAAAATCTATTATGTTTTATTCTATTAATAGGTAAAAGAAAGTAACAATGATCATTTCAATATTTTTAAAAGGCACTTGATAAAATTTAACTTGTAATCCAATAAAAAACTTTTTGAAAAGAGTAGATTGTTTCCTTAACATGACTAAAACAATATGCTCACAAATCAAATGCTGAATGGTCAATTTTTAAAAATAATAAATCCCATGAAAGTTAAGAGCAAATAAGACCAATTATCATCACATTACTTACTATTATCCTGAAAGTACTTGCCAAAGCTGTAAGAGACAGACAGACAGACAAAGAAAGTAAGAAAGAAAAAGAAAGGAAGAAAGAAAGAGAATGAAAGAACAAAAGAAAGAAAGAACAAAAGAACGAAAGAAGGAAAAAAAGCTGTCAGGAAAAAAGGAGGCAGAGATGCCATGATTTGGAGTTAATATATGACTAGAAAACTCAGAAGTTAGCCTAATCTACTAAAAAGAGAGTTCAGTAAGATGGACAATGATAAATCATTAAAAGTCAAAGTTCTTTTGGTATACCAAAAGAACCATTTAGAATATATAATAAAAATATATCCCCATTCATTAAGCTACAAGACCCAAACTATCTAGTAATAATTTGTCCAAAGTGCAAGGTTTATATGAAGAAACATATAAACCCCCAAATGAAGACTATGAAAAGATATGTAAAAATGAAGTTCTTAAATAGAAAGACTTAATACTACAAAGTTGTTCATGCTTTCTACACTAATCTCTAAATTCAACAAAATCCCAATAAATATCCCCAAAGGAGGTCTTTAAACTCGACAGCTTTTTTAGAGTTTAGTTGGTACCATAGATATTTCAAAACTGTTGAAAAATTCTAACGAGGGCAGACTTGTCCTCTATGTTAAAACATATTCTAAAGTTACAGTGATTGACATAACATGCTTCCACCTGCAGACTCCAAAGCTAGAAATCAATTTTGCTTAAAGAGAACACAGTTCAAATCAGTGGGAAATGATAGATTATTAATAAAGAGCATTTAGACAACTAGTAAGCCTTTTGAAAATTATTTTTACCTCACTCTTAACACCAAAATCATCTCAGGCTAATGTTAAAGAAAAAAATATGGAAAAATGGGAATACATAGGGAAAAAATACATAGTCCTGGGATGGGATAAGGACAACAATACTCTAAAGCCATAAATGACTCACAGATCTGCAATTTAAGAAATTTAAAGTTCTATTTGGCAAAAGACACAAAACAGAAAGCTAAACAAAACAAACTGGGGGAAAAAGGATTTGCAACACATGACAAAGGGTTACTATTTATAATATGTGGAAATTATTAATAAGGGAGGAACAATCTAGTAAAAATGGGGCAGAGGAGATGAATAGGCAATTCATAAAAGTTATAAATGCAGACAGACAATAAACACACTGGATGTCTAATCCTATCTATCCAAGATGGACACGTAAGAATCAGGAGGTAAATGACATTTTACTTAAATTGGCAAATATTTATAAGGATTGCTAATGTGCCCATGCTTGCAAGGGAATGGGAAAATAGGCACCTCCCTCTCTGCGGGTAGGAGTATAATTGGGTCCAGTCCCGGCTCTGCCACCTCCGGCTGTGTTTACCCTGCTGAGCCTCAATGTTCCTATCCATAAACCACGTAGTGCTTTCCTTATAGGGTTTTTCCAGGGAGGTAATGCATTCAAAGTGTTCAGCACAGAATTAGGCCCCTGGTAGTATTCGACAGACACATGTAGCTATTTCAAGAATAGTGAAAAAAAAAAAAAAGAATATTTTTTTAATGTTTATTTATTTTTTACATTTATTTATTTGAGACAGAACACAAGTGGGGGAGGGACAGAGAGAGAGAATGAGACACAGAATCTGCAGCAGGACAGAGCCCTACGCAAGGCTCAAACTCACAAACTGTGAGATCGTGACCTGAGCCAAAGTCAGATGCTTAACTGACTGAGCCACCCAGGCACCCCTATTTATTTTTGAGAGAGACAGAAAGACAGAGTGTGAGTAGGGGAGAGGCAGAGAGAGAGGGAGACACAGAACTCCAAGCAGGCTCCAGGCTCTGAGCTGTCAGCACAGAGCCTGATGTGGGGCTTGAACTCACGTGCTGTGAGATCATGACCTAAGCTAAAGTCAGACACTTAACTGACTGAGCCACCCAGGCACTCCAAGAATATTTTTTTTGGAGACCAATTTAATAATACCTGTCAAAGTTTTTATGTTATGTTATGTTATGTTATGTTATTTTATGTTATTTTTATTTTTATTTTATTAAGTTTATTTCTTTATTTTGGAGTGAAAGAGAACAAAAGAGAGAGAATCCCACTCAGCCTCTGTGCTGTCAGCACAGAGCCCACGGGGGGCTCAAGTTCACAAATGGCAAGATCATGACCTGAGCCAAAATCAAGAGTCAGATGCTTAACTGACTGAGCCACCCAGGTTCCCCAATACCTGTCAAAACTTTAAATGTGCATTTCCTTTCATTCAGCAATTCAACTTCTAGGATTTTTTTTTCCTATAAAAATGCCAGGAAGAATATATACTATATAGATATCAATTACTACTCTCTACGTAATGGTAAAAATTAGGTTTTACATAAGAAATCTCACAGAATGAAGTAGAAATAGTGAAAATGAATTTGGTTAAGACACCAATGCTTTCAGAGGCTCTGGCACAGTTAAAAATGTACCTGCTTGAGTTTTGGTTTTGGGGTGTGTATGTGTACAACCTTTGGCAAGCAGCCTAATTATTTTCATTCTCAGGTTTCCCATCTGTCTCAAGGAGATAACTATCTCCCTGTCCTCAGCCCTATAGGGATAGTGTCATATTCAATATTCCTGAGAGTCTTACAATTCTGCGTAAGCATCACCTATGAACTGAAGTCATTCTACTATACGGCTCTCTTCTGCAGTATTTCCAGAAGCCATTTAGTAATGACAAAAGACCAGATTTTAATGTTCCTTTGTTGGGCAGATGATAATATTTGGTCTAACGATCACACTATATCTAGCATATGTTATCACCAGCCTGAGACCTAGTTCAATACTGGCCAATGCAAAATGTGTATTGAATTACTAAATACTTATCACATCTAGATGCAAATTAAACTCTCTTTGGGGGTCTAATTATCAAGAATTTACTTTTTTAAGCCCTTAATACCATGAAGAGTGGTTAAAAGATCAGCTCACTTGCATTTTTAATATTTCTTGAATTGAATCATGTTCCCCCACCCCCTCAACAGCTACTGCCACAGTAGTAACAAGACCTATGAATATTCCAAATGATTCCTTCTAGCCTGTAGGATTTAGGAAGAAACTGCTTGCAGCCATCCACCATGTTGGTCAGCACTTAATGCCTTTTCTCCTGCTTCCTACCCCTCCTAGAATGCCCTTTCCTCTTTTTTCCCTCCAAGTAGTTAGTTAACTCGAGCTTATCCTACCTACCTCAGAGCCTAAATAGCCACCCCTACATTCTGAATGTCCCTACCCTTCCTCTTCCCAAAGCAATCTGGGAGTGTACCTCAATCTTTTCCTTTAACTCACAACACTGGGAAAGAGTTCATCTGGTATCCCAGATGCCTCAGAAGCATCTCCTATGTGGTCATTTTAACTAAACTTCACTCCTCCCTCTTCTGTATTCTTTCGGACAGGTGCCTCTTTTTGTTTAAAAAGCACAAAAACAGGGGCACCTGGGCGGCTTGGTCAGTTAAGTTTCCGACTTCAGCCAGATGATGATCTCATGGTTCGTGAGTTCCAGCCCCGCACAGGCTCTGAGAGCACAGAGCCTTCTTCAGATCCTCTGTCTCCCTCGCTCTCTGCCCCTCCCTCACTCGCGTGCTCGCTCTCAAAAATAAACAAACATTTAAAAAATAAATAAATGGAAAATAAAAGCACAAAAACACACTCACACACACCTGGGATTTTGAAAGATGTTTGGTTAAAAAAACAGGTACCCCTTCCCCCCATGGCTTCAAATGGCTTTCACGGTCACATTCTCTTGAAGGATGTCACGGACAGAAAGAAAGAGCTCTCGAACTGCACTCTGCCCGGGTTCAGTCTCTACCCTCACCTTACAATCAGAGTGCACAGGGGACTTCCTCATGTTTGCACTGCCTCCTATTGCCTTAGGATGGAGTAAAAATGACTAACAAAAGATTATTTAATCCTTTCGTGCCTCAAACCAACCCAGGCTTGGGGACATCTTTCAGATCACATGTTTTTTTGAACACGTTAGGCAAACCGTAACAGCCTTTGCAGCCAAAACTTGCATCACTACTTCTGTTTTGCTCCCGAGGTGCTCACCGCCTCTAAGTAAATAGGAAGCTGGCTCAGTGCCTGGCAGGGAAATTCACATTCCAGGCTCAGAGCGGGGCAGGCCTGGAGCCCTGCCTGATCTGTCTCACCCAGAGTTAGTTTTGACAAGCCATCCCATCCATGGGGTAGAGAATAATTAGGTCAAATATAATGAAGATTGACTATTTTGAAACAAGGTTCTGTTTCACAAAATCGGATTGTCACCCCCACACTTTCTTTGGAACTCTAAAAGGCACAAGCGACTGGGAGCCACCAAAGCACTGCAGGGTTAGTTTTCATGTCAAAAACTCTCATTGGACTGAAATGTGTTGCTAGCCTGAGGCCTTGTGGGGGAGGGCTGACTTTGTGAAGTCTCTGTAAAGCTGCCTTAACTTCTCAAAAATAGTAAATGCTTCATCCTCTTTAGTCTTTTGCTCTACCTAAAGCTTTTTGCTTTACCTGAATCTAAAGCTTTCTATTCCAGCTGCAGAAATCTATATTTGAAAGTACTTCTTACAGCAGAGATCACATGTCCTAATTTTCAAATGATTGCAAGCAAATTAAATCAGAGACCGAAAGTCCATGGCATGGCACCTTTTAAATTTCAGAATTAAATAAATACTTTCAGAATATAAAAGGCATGAAGGGAATGACTTTGATTCTGTGTAAAACTACGATTTAACTTTGTTAAGTTGAATTTGCTTAACAGCAAGGGCACTGCGGTTAAGATCTTAACGAAGATCTGTGGCTCGTCTTTGAGGGGCCCGTGCTGAAGAAGTTGTGTGGCTTTTCTACACAACAGGCTGGAGCATGTGGTGGTTGAGGCAGGCTGCTCCTGCCCTTATAAGCTGAGTGACCTTGGGCAGAATGTTGAGTCTCCCGTGCCTCAGTTTCCTCATTTGTAGAACATGAAGCACTTGGAGAACCTTCCTCAAAGGGCCACTTGGATGATGGCTGAGTTAGTAAGTGTAACATAATTAGAAAAGTACCTGGCAGGGAGCAGAGTGTTACCTGATTGTTGTTAAAACCCTTACTTCACACTACCCCTGAGATCAAGGAGCAGAAAGGATTTAATTCAATCACCTAATTGCCTGGAAGAGGAATCACTACTTAGGAAACCATTACCTTGAACTCTGTGCCCAAGGTTGATCTGGCTAGCTAGTGCTGCGACTACCACTAGAAATCCTCTGCTCTTGATTTTATCCCAGGGCTTTATGGGTAATACCACACCGCACAGGGTCCTTTATGAACATCAGGTCTCCTGGAATCCCTGGAAAGTAATGCATTTTCTGGTGAGGAAACAGAAACTAACAGGAAGGTTAAGTGAGGTCAAGCAGCTACTGATACAAGTGGGGTCACCAGACGCTGTTTACTATAGTTGAACTATTGAGTAATGCTATCCAACGTTTTTTTTTTTTTCCTTTTCCTGAGATATTTGTTTTATCATTTGTGCATGAGGGAGGGAATAACTGTGAGAAAAACAAACAGGAAGACCTTAGAGTTAAGCAAGTTGCTAGTCAAGAAAGCACCAGAAAGTATTATATTGTTTATCTCTCCAAAATATATTCCTGAAAGGCAACAAGATAAGGTCGTGAGAGAATCTTGCTTAATATCATCAAACACACTGAATAAGCAACCGTCTGCTCACAAAACTGTGTGTGTAAAGAATGATGCATAAGAATTTAACATCAGGTGATTCCTGTCTGAGACAATAATGATATAAACAGAGAGAGATTAGGACATATGTTAGGCAAACACACAACTTAAATGAGTCTCTACAGTAAGTACACATAACTGTGGGTGAGAGCATTTAGTGGGTGTTGAGTGAAGAGAGAATCTGAGGAGTGGTGTATCTAGTCCTCTGATTAATTAAGGATGACTTTATAAATTAACTGAGATTAGCAGCTGCTTGGAAAAGAAGAATTTGATACCCAAGGATCGGGAGAAGGTTGCAGGACTTTATGCCAGCACCAGCAACAAAGACTAAAAAAAGAGCATTCATATTTCAAAATGGCATGCAAAAGCCACCCCCCGCCAACACTAAGCAGTACAGAATCTGCTGTTTTTGAAAAGCATGCACCACATGACTCATAGTTATTTCCAAATTCAGATAGAGTGATTAGACTCAGCACATTAGCAGACCCGACTCCATGGGCACTACGCACAGGTGTTTCTCAGGGGTTTGGCTCCCTCCAGGGAAGCTCAGCCTGCATAAACACCTTCCATCGGGCATCATGGGGATGGCTATCGTTGACAAAAGATGGAGAGACAAATCATTTGTTACTAGACTGACTCTCCCGAGTGCCCTCATGGCCATAGCACTGGGAAAGCCGAGCCCATCCTCACCCATCACTCCAGCCTCTCTGGCAGCAGGTGATTAGAACAGAGCTCCTAGGTGTGACCAAAGCTCCATCAAGAACCATGAGAAAGGCTCCTCACTCCACTGTTACAAGAAGGGAGCAGTGCCTCTCACCATCCTCTCACTGTCTCCACTTCTCTCATCCATGAGAACTGCCAAAGTAGAAACTCTCCCCTTCTCGGTACTTGGAGAAAAGGACCTTGGCTCCAACAGCATCTGGCTCCTCTCACTCTACAATTTCTTCTTCTTGTCCCCTTCACCAGCTCTTCTCTCCTACCCAGCCTTGAAATTTGTGCGTCCCCAGGCCCTTTGTATGCCATTCTTCTGGTCTTCCTGGATGTTCATTCATCTCCTCAGAGACCTCACATGTTCTCTTGATTGCTAACAATTGCCTCTGTACTGAGGACTCCCAAATCAACAGCTCTAGTTCTGGCTTCTAACTACACAGAGAAAGATACTAAACATTTCTAAGTAGCTTCTCAGCATCTCTCCAAGGTATCCCAAATTACCTCAAATTGATATTTGTAGGCTGAGCCCTCTTCCCTGCCTCTTCAACCCACTCTTTCCCTTAGATAATAGTATCACTATCCTTGGAGTCATCCAGAAAAAAAACTAAAAATGTCTTCGGATCCTTCTTCTCCACCCACAACCAATCAACTGTCAAGTTCTACTAAACCTATTATGATCTGACTAGATCTCTGCCTTTCATGCTCACCGGGTATAGTTCATGCCACCTTCTTCCTCTCATCTGGACTATGTAATACTTTCCCAACTAGACTCTCTGCATAAGGTTGCTCCCCAGTTACGCATCCAGTTACACATATGAAATATAGGTCAGATCAGGTCACACTCTGCAGGGAGCCGGCTCCCCTGCTACATCCTATGTAAATCTCCTGCATGGAAGTTACAGTAGTTGTCCTAGTTGAACCATAATAAGGTAAAGGGGGTGGGTTTTCCCCAAAGGGTAGTCCAACATCTGAGAGAAAAGTCGAATCTTCAGGCAGCAAAATGGCTTCCAGGGGGGCCATAGTTAGGTGGGAGACAGAATCTTTCGCCCTTGTCCTCACTCTTTGGGGTCTGGACTTGAGGCCCCAAGAATGGGGTGTCCACAAGGCTCTGCAGAGGCAGAGTGAAGTAGGTTAGGAGTAAGCCCAGTTGTGACAGCACACACAAAATGTGTTCAACATCCCTTGTGAGGGAGACTATCTAATGCATATTATTCTATGTACACTTCAGTTTCTGCCAGTAAGCCTGGTTTACATGGTCCAGAAAGGCCTGAGCTCTGCTTCAGAAAGTACATTAAAGTGGACAAGCCACCCTCTGAGGCTACCATGGTAGACAGAGGGTCCTCATGAAAAGTGAGAATTCCCAGAGAAAGCTGAACCCTGGGATATAAGATCTGGGGATCCAAGATCTAGCCAAATCTCCCAGGTGGCAGGTCTCCCTGTTGCCAACCTTGGAGGACTAGGATTCCCTTTGTCAAGAAGCCAGCAGATCTTACACTCCTCTACAAAGTCTGTTCAATAGACACCAGTGCCAGAATCCCTGACCCAACATCCATTGGCTCTCAGGAACCCATTCCCTCTCTTGCTACATGACTAGGCTCCTTCAGCAATCTCAAGGAATCAATAGAACAATCTCAAGGGGGCAGAAAAACTGGAATAGTTAGCCTCCAGCTCCCATCTATCAGTGATTGATGGCTGCTTCAGGGACAGGGGGCATTAATTCTCTAGTATTTCCAGCCTTCCTTTCTGACCTGAGAGGAAATATGGACAGGACATCCATAGCATCTGCCACAGAATGAATTTATACTACTCTTGTCCTGCTTTCTTGTTTGTATTTTGCTGCCATATATACCTTCTAACCCTGCTTCAAACTGTGTGGAATGAGGTGAAGTATAAATAGAAAATTCTTATAGTAATTTCAACTATTACTGTGCCTACTCCTTTCTGCATACATAATTTAATGACAGAAATTCCCTTTTGCTCCCTATTACCAAAAGCAAGGATCCTACAATTCCTTTCTGCAAAATGGTATGAATTTCTATCCTGTTGCTGTGATTCTACAAATATTTCATTTCCCCCTCCCACCCACACTGATTTCATCCATAAATAGACATCTAGCTGCCAGTTCTTCATTCTTCAGGGGTTTTTTGTTTTGGTTTTGGTTTTTTTGTTTTGTTTTTAATGAAAGTTAAACATTGCTGAGTGGATGATCACCCTGGGTTTCAGGATGATGAGGAAACGTGTTTGTTTCGTCAAGTTCATATTGGATTATATAAAAGCACGTCCCACATTATGCCTCTCACTGTCCTCCTGACTATCTGGAAAATACCTCAAAATGGCATTACCTTCAACTCTAAGCTTAAGTTAGAGTAAGTACCTTGGTTGTATGTGCTTAAAAATGTTAGCATTTTCCAATTATCTGGCAATTTTTCTTTTATCCTGCATTACTAAATTTACCTGGGGAGCAAATATCTCACTCATGATCTCTCCTGTCTCCCTGAGAGTCTTTTGAGTTTAACCTAAGAAGACAATGAAACCATAATGTGCAGAGAACAATACATAAAATGTCTTTTTGCTCTTTTGCTGTTGTTGTTTATAAAGATAATATATGAACACTATAGAAAATACAAACGATACAGAAAACTCTAAAGACAAAAGTTTCTTTTAAAAAAATCATCTTAAAAAAGGAAACGCAAAGACAATAAAAAAATAAAAAATCATCTTAAAAAAGGAAACGCAGAGACAATAAAAAAATAAAAAATCGGGGCGCCTGGGTGGCGCAGTCGGTTAAGCGTCCGACTTCAGCCAGGTCACGATCTCGCGGTCCGTGAGTTCGAGCCCCGCGTCAGGCTCTGGGCTGATGGCTCAGAGCCTGGAGCCTGTTTCCGATTCTGTGTCTCCCTCTCTCTCTGACCCTCCCCCGTTCATGCTCTGTCTCTCTCTGTCCCAAAAAATAAATAAACGTTGAAAAAAAAAATTAAAAAAAAAAAATAAAAAAAAATAAAAAATCATCTTAAGTCTTACTGTACAAATAACTGCTGTAAATATTTTGGGAAACATGACAAATATATGCACCATTCAGACATACAGTAAATGGCGTCGTACCCTGCATGCTGCTTTGCCAGCTACTTTTCACCCAAAACATCTTTTCCGATCTTATTTCTTAAAAGACTTTAGTTGTTCAGAGTAGTTTCAGATTTACAATAAAATTGAGAGGAAGGGATGGAAGTTTCCCATATACTCCCTGATGCCACACGAGCACAGCCTTTCCCATTATCCACGTCACTCACCAGAACAGTACATTGTTTACCAAGGACAAACCTACAATGACACATCACAATCACCCAAAGCCCATAGTTTACCTCAGGGTTCACTCTTGGTGTTGCACATTCTATGAGTTTAGACAAATATATAACAACATATATCCATTATTAGAACATCGTACACGGTATTTTCAGTGTCCTAAGAATCTTCTGTGCTCTGCCTATTCATCTCCCTCTCCCCTCCTGCCGCCACCTCTGGCAACCACTGATCTTTCTATTGTCTCCAGAGTTTTCCTTTTCCAGAATGTCACACAGTTGGAATCTACAGTATATAGCTTTCTCAGATTGGTTTCTTTCACATAATATTCTTCCATGTCTTTTCATGATGTGATAGCTCATTTCTTTTTAGTGCTGAATAACATCCCATTGTCTGGATAGACCACAGTTTATTTATCCGTTCACCTACTAGAGGGCATCTTGGTTGCTTCCAAGTTTTGGCAACGATGAATAAAGCTGCTATAAACACCAATGTGCAGTTTTTAGCATGGACATAAGCTGTCCATAATTTTTAAAAGTTACTATGTGTGGGGCACCTGGGTGGCTCAGTTGGTTAAGCAGACAACTTCGGCTCAGGTCATATCTCATGGTTCTTGAGTTCAAGCCCCGTGTCAAGCTGGCTACTGTGAGTATAGAACCCGCTTCAGATCCTCTGCCTCCCCCTACCCCATGCCCCTTCTCCACTTGTGCTCTTTCAAAAATAAACATTAAAAAAAGAGTTGCTATTCGTTTTTATAGCAATTAATACTAACATTACCATTTGGTCATTCTATCTTATAAAAACGAATATACATCACAACAAACTTAAAAATAAGCTAACAGCATTAGCAGATAATCCCTGTGAAAGTAGGGTTTCCCTGGTTGAAATCTCTACATTTTTTCTCATTCACTTGAAGCATAGGGACAGCTTTCTCCACCCCCACCCCTGCCTCTAAGCTCAGGTTGGTCTTCCTTCCTCACGCACACAAAAATTCTTATACAAACAACCTGTCCACCCAAAATCTTTTCCAGATAAACATGTGTTTCCTGCTGAGAACTAAAAAGAATCCTGCCCCATAGCTTGGTTTATTCCGTTTCCCTTTCAATTTTTTCCCCTCTTTTGCACGAGTAGATTTCTGAGGTCTCTTCTAAGCCCTCAAGTTCTGGTTTTATGATTTTAGAAAAACCTTACAGGATATTAGCCAGGAGGAATATGAGGCCTAATCATTTCCTTCTCTAACTACATGGCTGGAATGAGAGCAATGCTACCTCCCTCATGCTGCTGACTCAACATGATTTTTAAAACCACTGTGCCATTGCTCATTATACACAGACTAATTCCAAACCCAGGACTAAAGGTAAAATACCTTTATCACATAACCCAATTTCCTGCAACACTAACACCAGGGCTTTGAACCTCAGCCAGCTTTTTATGATCATTAAAAAAAAAAAAAAAAAAAAAGGCAAGGAGACAGCTGCTTTAATCAAATGTCATTTCTATCATATGGTCACTTCCTGTCACAGGCTAGCAATTTACAAGTGTATATCTTGGCTACTAGGTTGGCTTTTTTATTTGTTTGCTTTTTGATGATTATATTATGCCTTAAATTAGAGGGAAACAAAATAAAAAACCCACTCAAAGAGTTCTTTATTGACTACGATTAATAACCCAGTCTACATTGTGAATAAGAGTTCATAGTTTTCTAGGAAAGTCAGAGAGGTATGTAAGAACACTTCCGAGGTGCCTGGGTGGCTCAGTTGATTAAGCATACAACTTCAGCTCAGATCACGATCTTGTGGTCCGAGAGTTCAAGCCCTGCGTTGGGCTCTGTCCTGACCGCTCAGAACCTGGAGCCTGCTTCGGATTCTGTGTCTGCCTCTCTCTCTGCCCCTCCCCTCTCCCTGTCTCCCTCTCTCAAAAATAAACAAGCATTAAAAAAATTTTTTTTTCAAATATATTAAAAAAAAAGAATACTTCAAATATCAGGCTAAGGTGTGACAAATGCCTCTATCTTCTGGAGTATTTAGTATCAGCTCACCTGCCACACCAACGAAAGTCTAGATATTTGTTTTAATTCAGCCATTTATCATCTAGTAAATGTTTATTTACAGTTCAAACACACAATAGTTCAACAAACTGCTAGGGTTCCCACCAAAAAATGAGTGAACAGGGCTTTTCGACCCTCAGCTGTCTTTCATTCACAAATCACTTTGGGGACAAGGTGGCATTCTGCTCCATTGTGGACATTAAATAGCAGGCTATCTTTTGCAATGACGTTAGTCCTAAGCTCTAGGAACACTCAACTTCTTTCTTCTTTTTCTATCATATGCTTATGCATCCAACAGGTCTTGAACCTTTATTAAGTGCTGGACGCTGTGATGGGAGGTAGGGGAATGGTGAACAAGGTATAGTAGTATCTTCAACTGAAAGTCTAACATTGGAGGAAGATTGTAAACAACTGTTACTATGCATAGTACAAATCTCCATGGGAGTGCGCATGGGCAGGAATCTTACCCAGATGTGGGAGAATCAGAGATGGCCTTTCTTAAGAAGCACAATAAAGCTATAACTTCAGAACAAGTGAAGAAGAGGTGAATCAGGAAAAATGGGGACAAATGTTGCAAAAAGAAGCAGCCATACGTACCAATGTCCACAGTTAAAAGAACATAAGGTTCAAGGAACTCCTAATATTCACCTTCTGACTTGGTTACTCTAACTCCTAGTAGGTGCCTCATCATCATCAAATACTTAGCAAATTGTCTACTATTTACTAGGGCCAAGAACACCAAGCCGTAGGGGTAAGAGTACTTCACAAAGGTTCTTGAGTTGCTATGCTGAGGTACAGGAAGAAACTACTGGAACTCCCATTTGTGTGTTTCTCATACTCTTCATTTCAATTCTGTAATCCTTTATAGTGTTTATAACATACACAGTATTACATATATGTAAACTCTATGAAGAAACATAATGTCAGTGATGAATCACGGGAATCTACTCCTAAAGCCAAGACTACACTGTATGTTAGCTAACTTGACAATAAATTAAAAAAAGAAAAAGAAAACATACATATATTTGGAGGGCATGCTGAACTCTGACATCCACGTGATCAAAAAAAGTTTGGAGACCACTGATCTAGATGGATTGACATTCTAGTTGGAGAAACGAGCGACACAGAGATGAAAGGCACCAAGGCTAAGTGCTATGTCCGGGTATTAGGGAAGCAAAGGGTAGGAAAAGATACCTGAGGGCTGGGGTGGTCAGGGAAGGCTCCAAAGCAGAGATGGCATTCAATTTAGGCCTTGACAGAAGAGTGGAGCTCAAACCAAGTAGAGACATTAGGAGAGGACTTTTTGTCTGGGAAGAATGACAAGCCCATGTATACGGGTGTTGGGAAGCAACGAGAAAACCACTTTCTGTAACACAGCAGACTCCTAGTGAGTAGCAGGACAGACGATGTGACCCTGGAGTGGACACAAATGTAGCAGAACAGTGGGCATCTCCAGTATCAGGCTAAGAAATCACACTTTGTCACTGGAAGCAGGGACCCTGGAACAGTCATTATTCCTTCTGTGCCCAGTGGCAGGCCTTCTCTGCAAATGGAAAAAGCCGAGCTAAATGCACAGTGAAGTTTTTTATAACTCTTAAGAATATGTTACCAGTGAAAGTAGTTTTCACGAATGAGGGCAAAAGAAAGATGTTTCAAGAGGGCTGAGATAGCTCACCATCAAATACCTTCACTAAATAAACTTCAAAAGGATTTACTCTGAACAGGAGAAAAATGATCCTCCAAGGAATGTCTGAGCAACAGAAGAAAATGGTGAGGAAAAAAATTATACACATTTAGCTAAATATAAACAATGATGAAATAATTACTAATGTCTAGTTAATGGAGCTTCAAAAGAAAAATAAAAAAGACATCTAAAATATCAACGAATTGGGGGCGCCTGGTTAAGTGTCCGACTTCAGCTCAGGTCGTGATCTCGCAGTTTGTGGGTTCGAGCCCCTCGTTGGCTCTGTGCTGACAGCTCGGAGCCTGGAGCCTGCTTCAGATTCTGTGTGTGTGTCTCTCTCTCTCTCTCTGCCCCTCACCTGCTTGCTTGCTTGCTCTTTCTCTCTCTCTCAAAAATAAATAAAACATTAAAATATCAACCAATTGTACCTAAGCCAGGAGGAGGGTGAGTAGAGATAAAGCATTCTAAGATCCTTATTTGCTCATTAGGATCTCAGACCATTTTTCAAAGCGGCTGTACCATTTTGCAATCCCACCAATAATAGGAAAAGCTGGAGTGTTCCACAGTCTCATGAACATTTAGGGTGGTTGGTCTTTGCCATTTTAGCCATTTTAGTGGTATCTCACTGTGGTTTAAATTTGTACTTTTCTATTGCCTAAAAACGTTGAGCATGTTTTTACATGCTGATTGGACATTAGCTATTTCTTCTTCTGAAAACATGTTCAGTTCCTTTGCCCATTTTTTAAAAGTTGAATTGTTTGTCTTCCCTTTGTACCACAACTTTCTGGTATGTGCTGTTGATTTTTGGAAAGAAGTTAGCAACTGTTGGGGCACCTGAGTGGTTCAGTCAGTTAGGCGTCCAACTTCAGCCCAGGTCATGTACTCGCAGTTTGTGGGTTCGAGCCCTGCATCGGCTCTGTGCTGACAGCTCAGAGCCTGGAGCCTGCTTCAGATTCTGTGTCTCCTTCCCATTCCCTCTCCCACTTGTGCTCTGTCTCTCCCAAGAGTAAATAAATAAACATAAAAAAAAATAAGTTAGCAACTGTTTTTCCTATTAAGAAATATATTCCTCTACTATTAATTCCTGGGATTCACCTGAGAACTCTCACCAAGACCGTGTCCAAACTGAATAAGACAAAGAATGTTTCAGAAAGGTTACAGTTCATTTTTACCTTTTATATATATATATATATGTATTGGTGGGGCAGGGGGTGTTGAGAAATATCCAGACTTATGTTCTAAAATTCCATGCATACTCTGGCTAAACAAACATAGAAAATCATATTTTTGCCAGGTTTTTTATATAATCTTTAGCTGAGTAAGATAATACAGTTAAATTTGAATTTTAATAGAATAATCTAAATTACAATGATTCTACTTCGTCTCCCTTTATAATTCCTAGCACATACCACAGAGATTTTTTTTTTTTTTTTCCTGGCCTCTCTAGAATGGGTCTGGTTAACATCACAGTCAAGTTCTTTATTAACTGAAATACATTTGATTTTAGCAACTGCCACTGCAATCAGTCAGTCAATAGCAAAGCAAAGTCCAAGGGACACATATTCCAGGATTCCCTGAGGCTCTGAAAACATCATCAATGGGCGTGACTGCTCATCTTCCTCATTTAGTAGTAGCATCCTTAGTTGTATGGATTACAAAAACAATCCTCAAATTCATCTTTGATCACAAGATTAAAAACAGTGGATGCCAGCAGGTCCTCTACCTGTGAAGCATTTATAAACCTTCACCATTTCCCTTGAGAAATAGAGTGCTGATTCAGCTCTACAGGTTTCTTTAAAAAAAAAATTTTAACATTTATTTTTGAGAGACAAAGCGAGACAGAGCACAAGTGGGGGAGGGGCAGAGAGAGAGGGAGACACAGCACCCAAAGCAGGCTCCAGGCTCTGAGCGGTCGGCACAGAGTCCGACACGGGGCTCGAACTCACAGACCGCAAGATCATGACCTGAACAGAAGCTGGACGCCTAACCAACTGAGCCACCCAGGCACCCCATAGTTCTAAAGGTTTCTATTTGAGCGGCTGCCCAAAAGCTTACCAATTAGTTCCTTAATGTGATGTAGTAACTGATGAAAGAGGTCTAAAGAGCCTCTGTGCTCTGTCTGGCCTTCAAGTCTACTTTTTCTCCGTTTTGTATTTGTATCGAATGAGAAGATAGGAGCCTGTTGCACTTGATCTGTAAGGAATGAAGCTTTTCATGTTCACTCTATTCTCCACATCAACTGTATACTCACTGTAGAACTACAGGACTTCTCTATAACAATTAAGAGATAATTCCCCCTTGCTTTAATTTTGTGTCCTTTAAGAACTATTTTTAACCTTTAGCCTTGAATATGGAACTCCGGGTAAGGCGGTGGCGGGGGGGGGGGGGGGGGATGTAAACTATGGCATTCAGAATTCTTTAAACCATCTGTGCAGAAAAGCAAAAACTATTGTCATTGAAAGGTTAATCCGAAAAAGGGGTATTTTCAAGAGATATTTAGGGAACTAGGCTAGCTAGCAAAACAATTCTTCTACTTTCATAGGGAATGATTGAATCTCAGAATCAAACCAGTGGGGAACATTTTCTGTAATCAATAGACACAGAAATTTTCTCTTTCCCCAAAAAAGAGCACCCACTCACTCACACAGGTGACACATTTTGGGTGTTAATGCGCCAGGTTAATGCTCTATTCGTGGAAATAAAGTGGATCAATTCTCAAACAACCTGTTTTGGTAAGGGTCTCCAACAGTTGTAGCTTCAAATCAGAGAATAAACAGGCTTAGTGATTCTCAGCATCTGGTGTAGACTGGTAACAAGGTGGGGATTTTAGAGAGGAGAGCCTGGTCTCCTTTTGTGACTACCTATATTTCCGCATTACAAACTGTCCCTAATCCACTTTGGTAAAGTGCATTCCTGAAGCAATAACGCATAAGAGATGAGAGTCAAATTTCCACAAACAAAACCTTCCACATTTTCTTGTAGCTGTATGAGAAAACTCCCCTGAGAACACAAGAACGGGTACTTTAGCTTCATACTATAACTGCAGGTAAATGACTGAACAGAAAAACTTATTTTTAAACAAGCTCTAGCTTTCTACTTAAAACTATATAAATAATAGTACTAGAAGGCTTTCTTCTTCCAGTATTTGTGTCGAACTCTAAACAAAACAAGTCTTCATGGGAAGCCTCTTGGACTTCCTTGGGGCAAATTACCATCTAAGACGATAAAGGAATTACCCTGGATCAAAGGGTTATTAAGAAGAGACACCTTTGATGAAAACATTCTTAGTGAGACTGTTTGCCCAGGCTTGTGAAAGAGCTACGAATCTGGCTTCAGCAATGACAGGGTCATTATGAACTGAAAGCTTATTCTAGATCATGTGTCTGGTGTTTTAGATTAATAAACAAGGAAATCAGAGTCTTGATTTTTTTTTTAAATGTTTTTATTGAAGGCACTGGCAAATGCATTGCACAACAGGGAAAGTGACAGCTTGACGGTGTGTGTGGGGCACACGCACAAGGAACAGGCAGAGACAAGAAAGCATTCTTCCCTGTGAAAAAGCCAAACGAAACTGTCCCAGGATGCATCTTGGTCTGTTTTCCACTGACCTGGAACTCAGGGGTGTGATCAGTGCTCTCCAAAAAAGAAGAGTGCAGGGTCATTACCTTAGATTCAGAAATTCATGACTTTGGTTAAGAAGGTGAATGGAGTTAGAGATAAGGACAACAGACTTTTAAAGAGCTGAAGTTGCCTGGAACTAAAAAGTACCACATGGCCACATATCCCCAAGCTTAGTATAGCCCCAGCCTTTCACTGAAGGCCAGCCCTCTGGAGCCTAGACCAACCTCCCCTTCCAGATTAACCACCAACGCCTCCCTGACACAAACCTGTGCTCTAGTCAAACTGGGATCTTCACCACTCAGGGCCCTTCCTCCTACCAGACTCTGCCCAGGTCACTCCCCTCACCAGGAATGGCTTCTCACCTTCCTAAACCCAATCCTCAAAAAAGTACTTCCTCACCCGAAGCTGTCTGCAGACCTGCAAAGGAGGAGCAAATTTCTAATGCTCGTCCACAAGCAGCACTCTGTGTAGCCTTCGCAGTCTTGCACAGTTATTCAATTGCCTACATATTTTTGCCTTTTCTCTCAAGTGGAACAAATTTCTTAGAGAGTAAGATTTTATAGTTTTATATCCTCCCAGAATCTATCATAATGAGCATCTATACCCATCAGTGATATCCTTACACATGACACTAACATGCAACTGAAAATTATAAATACAACTTAAAGATCCCTTGTTACCATTTCAGGGTGTCTAGAATGCTATGGTTCAGTGGGATCGCCTGCTTCTCAAAGGCTGTCTCATTGAGGCACCTGTGGTGTCGTGATCTTTAAAAGGACCTGGCGTCGGAATCATTTGTGAGCTTTAATTGAGGCTTAAACACTATTTTCATACCTAAATTTGGGCAACTTCATTCACTTATTAAATCAAACGTTTATAGCAGACTCTATTCCACACTACATCGGAATATCTGGAGACCAAGAATCTGCACTTGAAACTCTAAGAACCAGTGGCCCAGCAGGAAGGACACACAAATAAACAGTTAAAATACAAACGCAATAGTTGCCCTATCTCTGTGTCTGCATGTCTAGGGGGAGGAAGCCCAGATGGTGCTGGGGAATCAAGAGCACACACAGAAGAGGTGATGCCCGGCCAGATTCTACAGCCTGAACAGCAGAAGAAATACCCAAGGGAAGTCTGTGTGAGTCATTCACATTCTGACACTCTCCTGCTTAAAAGGCATTCACTGGCTGCATTCGGGGCTCAGGGCAAACTAGCACACCTGCAGCTGACCTTGCCCCCATCAAAACCCCATCACTCATCCATCCCCGCCTGGCCCTGGGGTCCACGCCTGCCCTAATCTCTGCCCTCCTCTCTCCTCTCCTTCCTCTCTCACCCTACCCCCAACTAAAATGATTTCAGGACTTGCTTTACTGAACCTTATTCAAGTCAGGGTTCGACTGTCCTCCTTAAAGTAACCCCAGCATCAACACCAAAGGTCTTATCACATAGATTCACATTTACCTGTTTAGACTGTGAACTAGGGATGTGTGTGGGGTGGGGGTAGGGGGTTAGGGTATCTCCCATGTCCAGCATATAAACAGCAATAAATGAATGAATGGATAAAATCACGCTCACATGAAAAAGTAAACAGAAGTATAAAAGAGCTTGCCAGATTCCTGTACCTACAAGTAGTTGACTATTGCTAAATTACAGAGAGTATGAATGACTAGTAGGAGATGAGATTTAAAAGGAAGGTTACTGGGGCGCCTGGGTGGCTCAGTCGCGGTTGAGTGTCCGACTTCGGCTCAGGTCATGATCTCGTGGTTTGTGGGTTCGAGGCCCGCGTCAGGCTCTGTGCTGACAGCTCAGAGCCTGAAGCCCTCTTCGGATTCTGTGTCTCCTCTCTCTGCCCCTCCCATGCTCATGCTCTCTCAATAATAAATAAACATCAAGAAAAAAATTTTAAAGGACAGTTACTACCAAACCTGTACGGGAAGAAGGGGCTGGACTTTCACAGATCATAGGAAGGCACTAAAAGGCTTCATATGAAGGAGAAATGTTATCAGATTCCCTAAGTTCTCTCAAGATAAGGCCAGGAAAGACCCAGGTCCCAGGGCTGGTTTGTCATGATTAAATAGAGAACACACATATAGAAACAAAACATACATCATAATGTATAAAGGTAAGAGTATCTTCTGCAACTCCTAGCTATTAACCTACCAATCTTATAGTGTTCAGGTTTCATATCCCTAAAATTGGTTGTATATTTTCATGATAAAAGGTGGCAAAAGGGCACAGATCAGGAAATGCAGCCATTTATCAGGACACTGTGGGGAAGAGAGCATTCTGGGAAACCATTCCCTTTTCAAAAAAAATTTTTTTTCAACGTTTATTTATTTATTTATTTTTTGGGACAGAGAGAGACAGAGCATGAACGGGGGAGGGTCAGAGAGAGAGGGAGACACAGAATCGGAAACAGGCTCCAGGCTCTGAGCCATCAGCCCAGAGCCTGACGCGGGGCTCGAACTCACGGACCGCGAGATCGTGATCTGGCGGAAGTCGGACGCTTAACCGACTGCGCCACCCAGGCGCCCCAACCATTCCCTTTTCAAAACACGCCAATTATATCCCTGGGTCACTCACAAAACCACCTACTAGATAATGTCTTCTATAAATTGATATATCAGTGGTAACCTTTGTTGGACCTATTTCCAGCTCAATGGTTTCTGTATTTACGTGATGGCAGTAATCCACACCAGAGACTGAAGTAAATCAAACCGATTTAAAACCTTAAGCCAAGAGGAGAAACCTTTCTTTTTCCCAAATATTCTTACAGCAAGCTTCCCCATTGCAAGTAAGAGGGTGCTGCGGGAAAAGCCTCGAGTCCCTTACCCGGGTAAGTAAGAGGTCTCGGGTCCCCCTGAGCTCCCTTTCTCCAGCCCACAGAGGCAGGTAAAGGAGAGAGGAGGGGGGATGGAAGGGTGTTGCAACAGGCTCTTATCAGCCTCTTTCAGGAATTCGGAGCAAACCTCTGCAGGGCTCCTGAAGCCCAGGGTTTCTCAGAAGGGCTGGAGATCCACAGATGGACATATAGATAAAATGAGTTCTGTTTGCTCCTTTGTTTCCAAGGCTAACTGTAGCAATCATGTGATCTCTGGGGAAAATGAAACATTTTTCTACTCACCAAGAGACTGTTGCAAGCCAAGCAGCCAAACAGATCACTAAGGACAAGGGGCGGGTCCTCACGTAAGGCACAGCTCTCCGCTGAGACTTAACGCTAGGCTCCCGCTCTGGCATGGGGTTAGAGTGAGTTTGCTGGCTAGACCAACAAAAGCTGAGCCCTCTAGGCAGCCAGTTCTCTCCCTCCCTCCCTGAGCATCTTCCCACAGGTGAGAGTGACTCACTCACCAGCGAGTGAATTCTTTATACTAACTGACGCCCACATACCTGGGGTACAGAGTCTGCCTGTGGGACAGGTTTCCACAACACTTTCATCAGCCTGGGTTCATGAGGAAAATGTACGAGTGGCACGTGCCAAGCTCCCAGTGACCACCCCCCCCCCCCCACAACGGTGCTGAGAGCAGCAGGGGAAAGGAGAGCACATGGGGCTTTCTGGAGAAGAGGCAGGGTCACTCACACATGTATATACAGAAGCACACGTTAGCATCCCTGAGTATGAAGGGCAGACGTGTAATGTAAATGTCCATCCAATGCCTTTGAAATGACTGTGGTCCAAACAGATGTGGCTGGAGTCTGGCCGGAAGAGGCTGCAGGTGCTAGCCTACCTTTCCAGGCCTCTGTGAGCTGAGCCAGTTGTGCAGAGTCTCATAGAAGCTAGAGTTCACATAGCAAAGGTGAGCTCCACCACTGAGAACTACAGGCTTTCGGCTCAAGTCTGTGGTAAAACATGACAAACTGCAATAGCCAATCCCAGGAGTTAGGTGGGCAACACTCAGCTCTCTTCCCTTATTCTCACATCCAAGTACGCCAACAAAGTATGCCTACTTACATATATAAAGCAGTTCAGTGTATATTTGAGTTTAAAATATAGGATTTGTCTAATTTTAGTTTTTCATTTTAGTTTTTTTTTTTTTTTTTTTTTTTTTTTTCTCTACTGATAACCAGTTCCCGTGTTCCAGGCTTTAAAAATGACGACCTACCCCTCTGGGGTGGGACACCTGTTTGGCTCAGAGCTCTACAGCAGTTCCTCCCACAGCAAGGGCCAGGGACCCTGTGCAGGTTCTAAAGAAGTTTAATCTCCCTTCCAAAGAATCAGTTCCTCCTTTCTTAAAAACAAAAAGAAAAAAATCAGTTTTATATATTGTATTGCATTGGTTCTTAACCAGGAGTGATTTTGCCCCTAGGGACATTCGGCAGTGTCTAGAGACATTTTTGGCCATCACAGCTGGGGTAGGGTAGTTTGCTACTGGCATCTAGATTGTGGAGGCCAGGGATGCTGCTAAACACCCTACAGTACACAGCTCCGCCCTCATAACAAAAGTTATCCAACCCCAAAGGTCATTTGTGCCAGTTAAAAAACCCTGCAGTATTTGGACTCTGTAGATTTCATCTGGGGAAAAAAAAAAGTATTTTGTTGCTTAAAAATAAGTTTGAAAATTTCTGCTCTAGGACACCTGCCGGGACCCAAACTATTCAACAACATGATAAAGACTCTTTTGTATTGAGCTTCAAAGTGCTCAGATAGTACAGATTTTCACATCCGACGCTGGCTTTTAAATTCCCGTAATAGGTCTAGCTGCTATAAAGAGCTAAGGCCCCGTCTCTCTTTCTGTTAAACCCTGAGTGGGAATCAAGGAGCTGTAGCCACCTAGTAGGACCTAATGCAAACCTCCTTCTGTGCCAGGGTAGAATCACAGTAACTTCAACCAAAGTAGGAAAGATCAGACAGAGGCTGAGGGCTTGTCCCGATGGGAAGCCACGGGTGTTGGCTCCATAGAGATCAGGTCTCCATCAGTTAGGCAGAGAGCCAGAAGTTAAATATATTGCTTCTTTTAGGAAGGAAAGTGAACAATGGCCTCTTCATGTGAAACCACAATGGGAGTTTAGGAAGGGGCAGAGCATAATTCCCAGGATGGAAAATGGCCTGGGCTCCAATGTTCGGTCCTTGGTCCTGCAGCACTCAGTCATTGCTGGTGAACTCTCTATTTACTAATTCCTATGCAAAACCCATGGACTAAGTGGCACCTTTTGATGCCAACCAAGGGAATAATTCTGATTCTCAGGTTGAGGGGATATCTACAGCTGTCTACCCTATCATGAAGGCTTCCTGCTACTCTGAGGGTCTCTGAGGTGTCTCTCAGCAAATGAAACTAACAGCCCACACGTAGGCTAATCCTTCCAGATATAAAGACAGAACCTACATGACACATCACGCGTGGCCCTCTAAGCCCTGCTTCATCTTCCATCTCTCTCTCTCTCTCTCTCTCTCTCTCCAAAAGCCATCAGGCCTTCTTCCAGGAGGTGCCCGAGGGCACTTGGGCACTAACCATAACACACCATCCTGACCTGTGTTTACATGACCACCTTCGTCTCCAGGCTGGGAGCTTGATCACGGTAGCCTGTGTCCTACCGCCTGGCACACCAGGAACCTAATATTCAATGAATGGATGAATGCGCTTGACCTGTCAACCATGGGACATGCTCCCCAGTAAGTCCTCCCCAAACTGTAGAGCAGGCCGGACCCTTCCTCACGCTGTACGTGCGGCCTGCAGTGTATGAATGTGAGTACAGAACTCGCTTCAGTAAACACAGCCATGGAACAGGATAGGCCTGTGCAGATGTTAGATCTTTCTCCAGGAACCATTCCATATGTAAAACAATTGGAGGGTGGGGAAATTCAATAAACAGCTGCCCTTTGAGGTGGCAAAAGACACACTCTCCCTTTTCAAGTGCAATCAGCGGGTTGGATGACCTTGCCTCAACCCTTGCAGCAGAGAAACAACCCTGGTGTGGCTTCCTCATCAGTCCTCAGAAGGATCCACACAAAAAAGCCCACACACAATAAACTGCAAACACAAACACACTTTCAACCCAGACGCTTTCATTTAGATTATCAAGTCTTAGAAGATAAAGATTTAATTACACTATAGGCTTTTTTTTTTTCCATTTTCTTTTTAAGAAGAGTGGGTCCTGGGACATTCCCAAGCTGTGGGTCCAGAACTGCTGGGGTGAGCTCCTTAGAAGGGAGGAGGACTCCACAACCAACCTCTCAGAATGCAAACTATGTCTAACATGTGCAACTAGTGTTTAGATACTTCTGAAACAAATTTTTAAACCCAATTAGAGACTGTCCTGAATGCATTGAATTTTGCCATTAAGTATATTAGTAGTCCCGAGAGACATGATTCAAATAGCTACACATACACAAGACTCGGGGAAATACAGAAAAGGCCTTGATAACCAACCTAGGGTTAGAAACCACTAAGCCAGTCCATTTAAAGAGTTTCCTCCACTGTGCTATACTAACAGCCCTAGAAATAAGGCTCTTTTGTTTCAACTGATAATGAGAGATCAGGAAAGATTGCCAAAAGGAAGACGCTAATAGGGGTTCTGTTTGGTAGAGCTGTCTGGGGTACAGACAATAAGAGGGAAGCTCTTTCAAAGAAGTCTTACTCCGAGGACCAGTCTTATCTTGACAGACTGAAGTTGCTGTCAGTGATTAATGAGGGGGCTTTAATCCACATCCTATACTGGACGCCAGCCCCTCCTTTTCAGGTATGAAGAATACTGAAAGGAGGAAGACAGGAGAAAGACAGAATTTTGGAGTCCCTGTGGGCTGCCCTCATAAATGTATAGAACTAGGTCCCCTTTGATTTTCTAAGTGTAGCAGGATGCTAGGTGGGACTTTTCCTCTCATCCCAGAATTTCAGCCCAGGACAAAAGACACTAAGTAGCCATCATCTAAGTTCTGAGGGCTCCCTCCCATCAGGGCTTTCTGGAGACAGCTACCCCACCGCCACCCCATGATACACCAGTTCTGCACCACTCCCCAACGTCAGAATAAACCTGAAAAGGACTCCAACCTGAAGCTGAGGAGACAGGCTCCAAGAAAATCACTCTCGGGGGACAGGCAGGGAAGAGGGAAGGAGAGGAAGGGGAGAGGATGCTAGATCTTAGGACAAGACTTCACCGTCCTTGAAGGGGGTCAAAAGATACAAACTTCCGGTTATAAAATAAATAAATTATGGGACTGTCAAGCACAGCACAGCGACTATAGTTAATACCGTTTTGCGTGTTTGAAAGTTGCTGAGAGTGGGGCACCTGGGTGGCTCAGTCGGTTAAGCGTCCAACTTCGGCTCGGGTCATGATCTCACGGCTCATGTGTTCGAGCTCTGTGTCAGGCTCTGTGCTGACAGCTCGGAGCCTGGAGCCTGCTTCAGATTCTGTGTCTCCCTTTCTCTCTGCCCCTCCCCCGGCTCATGCTTGTGTACTCTCTCTCTCTCTCAAAAATAAATAAAACATTAAAAAAAATTAGAAAGTTGCTGAGAGAGTAGACCTTAAAATTTTTTATCACAAGAAAATACAATTTTTTTTTGGTAACTATATATGGTAATGAACATTAACTAGACTTACTATGGTAATCATTTCACAATATCTACTTGTAGCATATCACCTTGTACATCTGAAACTAATATCATGTGATATTGTCAATTATACCTCAAAATAAACAAACAAACAAAAAAGACTTCACCCTCTTCTTCACTCCAAGAAGCTGGGCCAAACCTGGGGGAGGTGAGCCAAGGAGGTCTCAGCTGTGTATGACCGAAGTTTTCAAAATGAACAGGACTCAGTCTAAAACAGTAATAGGAGTTTGCCCATCAACTGATAAATAGATAAACGAAGTGTGGTATTTACACACAATGGACTATTATTCAGTCCTAAAAAGGAAGGAAGTTCTGACACCTGCTATAACATGGGTGAGCCTTGAGGCCATCGTGCTGAGTGAAACAAGTCACAAAAGGACAATTCTGTATGATCCCACTCATACCAGATACTCAGGGTAGTCAGAGTCACAGAGACAGAAAGAAGGGTGGCCGCCAGGGGCTACAGGGAAGGGAATGGGAATTTATTATTTAATGCATAGAGTTTCAGTTCTATAAAACTTCTATTCAGCTTCCAGAAAGAGTTGTGGAGATGGATGGTAGCGGTCGTTGCACGACAATGCACATATAAGAAATACCACCGAGGGGCGCCTGGGTGGCTCAGTCGGTTGAGCGTCCGACTTCGCTCAGGTCACGATCTCACGGTCCGTGAGTTCGAGCCCCGCATCAGGCTCTGTGCTGACAGCTCAGAGCCTGGAGCCTGCTTCAGATTCTGTGTCTCCCTCTCTCTCTGGCCCTCCCCCCATTCATGCTCTGTCTCTCTCTGTCTCAAAAATAAATAAATGTTAAAAAAAAAAAATTAAAAAAAAAAAAGAAATACCACCGAACTGAACACTTAAAATGATTAAGATGGTAAATTTTTATATTATGTGTCTTTTACCACAGTTACAGAGAACTTAAAAAAAAACCTGAAGGCAGTGATGGATGTGTTAATTAACTAGGTGGTGGGAATCCTTCCACAATGTATGTGTGTATCAAGTCACTATGACGTACGTTTTAAATATCTTGCAGTTTTGTCAACTGTACTTCAATACAGCTGAAAAAAAAATGAAGGTAACAGGACAGTTATAGAATTGGCCCAATGTAGTGTAAAGGAATCCACTACCAAAGGGAAATTAGATTTCACATAGTATAATCTAAAGTAAGTACTGTTAATAGAATTCCTGAAAATATCCCCAATGAGAAGCCTCATTAAACTGGTTCTATATCCTCATCTTTGAATGGCTAATCCTGTCCCCTAGCTCTCTTTCTGGCTGAAAATAAAAGTCTAGAGGAAATCTCATCTGAAAATATCATTTCTGACATAACTACGTAAATGTCAAAGTTGAACAGGGTGGAGGTTCTGCAGATGTGTGTTAAAATGGGAAACGGTAGGAACCACTTCTCCTTCTACCTTCTCTTTGCTTCATGGTGAGCCGGTGGAGTACAGGCTACACAACAGAATGCAAACTTCAAACTGCCTTTGCTTTGGTTGGAGAGACAAAACATGTAGGTAGAGGAAATGTGTGGGTTTCAGGCTTGGGTGTCCAGGAGAAGAGAGGCAGCAATGACAGAAATGGAGGAAGCAGAAGCGATTGACTAGCAAGGACGATGATGACCGGGGTCTGAGTTGTAGGTGTTTGAAAGATACCATAGAACCAGAGTTCATGGGAAGAAATGAGGCGAAAGGTAAAAACTGACAGTCTCCCCAAAGAGGAAAGACCTTATGAGGATGGGTGTCCATTTTTTTAATGTTTATTTATTTAAAAAAATTTTTTTTAACATTTATTTATTTTTGAGACAGAGAGAGAGCATGAACTGGGGAGGGTCAGAGAAAGAGGGAGACACAGAATCGGAAGCAGGCTCCAGGCTCTGAGCTGTCGGCACAGAGCCCGACACGGGGCTCGAACCCACGGACCACGAGATCATGACCTGAACTGAAGTCGGACACTTAACCGACTGAGCCACCCAGGCGCCCCTAATGTTTATTTATTTTGAGAGGATGTGTATGCATGCACGCATGCCAGAGTGGGGGAGGGCCAAAAAGAGAGGGAGAGAGAGAATCCCAAGCAGGCTCCACACCTGGCTCAATCCCACAAACTGTGAGATCATGACCTGAGCTGAAAACAAGAGTTGGATGCTTATCTGACTGAGTCACCCTGGTGCCCCCACTTTTAAGATCAAGAATGAGGAATGGAGGCCTGTTAAGCACACGAAGGAAGGACAAAGAAATGGGAGAAGGATTAGAATAGTACAGCACCCTG
Organism: Leopardus geoffroyi; assembly: GCF_018350155.1. Classification (NCBI taxonomy): domain Eukaryota; kingdom Metazoa; phylum Chordata; class Mammalia; order Carnivora; family Felidae; genus Leopardus; species Leopardus geoffroyi. The sequence continues at coordinate 108,190,342 of NC_059337.1, read as the reverse complement.
CTGAGGGGGAATGTTTTTTTTTCATCATATTCAACATTTCATATTCAACAAAACATGGGAATAGAAGATGCATGGTTGCTAATTCAAAGAATGAGTGAGAGCTCAGGTAGGAATGTCCAGCATGTGACTGGGCAATGGTAGCTGGCCTTCATTAGAGAGATCTGGGATGCAGACATAGAAGCAGGGGGAGAGAGGGGCGCCTGGGTGGCGCAGTCGGTTAAGCGCCCGACTTCAGCCAGGTCACGATCTTGCGGTCCGTGAGTTCGAGCCCCGCGTCGGGCTCTGGGCTGATGGCTCAGAGCCTGGAGCCTGTTTCCGATTCTGTGTCTCCCTCTCTCTCTGCCCCTCCCCCGTTCATGCTCTGACTCTGTCTCAAAAATAAATAAAAACGTTGGAAAAAAAAAAAAAAGAAGCAGGGGGAGAGAGCAACAGGCAGAGTGAAATCCCCAGATGAAAACAGATCCCAAGGGATGTGCATGAGAACAGCCATGGGCTGAGCACTGACCCTGGAGAATATAAACTGGAGAGGGAGGGAGAGAAGTCCAAAAATACAAAGAAAGAAGAGTCAGGATGGTGCAGAGATGATCAGAAGACTTCAGAGTTGTAGAAGTCAAAAAGTGTAGGGCCCTGAAATGGAAGGAGTGTAAGCATCATCACATGCAATAGAGCTCTCCAGTAAGATGAGAACCGAAAGCTGCTGACCCGACCTGGCAACACAGATGTCCTTGATACTTCATCAAGAGCTAATTGAGTAGATGATGGTGAAGGATGCCAGAGAGCTTCAGTAGTAGCTGGAGGAGAAAACAGAAGGCAAAGAAGTGGAGACAATGTACACAGACGACACTCTCAAGACATTTGGATGAAAAAGAGGACGTGAATTGGAATTTCCCATGGAAGTGCTAGAGGACATTTAGGGTGAGGAGGCTTGGCACGTTCACAGGTTGGGGAAAGCAACCAAGAGTAAGGGAAATGGAGAAGTTAGAGGTAGGGAAGCAAAGTCCCTGAAGGAGCACAGGTCCTCTGGGATAGAGGCTAAAGAATGAGAATGGGTGGGAGTGTAGATAAGGTCAGGAGCAGGATGTAGTCCTCACTCACATCCCTGGGGATCTTTTTGGGGGGCACCTGGTTGGCTCAGTTGGTAGAGCAGGTGACTCTTGATCTCAGGGTGATGAGTTCAAGCCCCACCGTGTGCATAAAGCTTTACTTAAAAATTTTTTAAACATGGGGAACTGTTTTCATCTGGAGATTTCACTCAGCCTGTTGCTCTCTATCCCTGCCTCTATGTCTGCAGCCCAGATCTGTCTCACGTGTGTCAGGGAGGTCACACCTGATGTGATTTTCTTGATTCCACAGCAATCAAGGCACAGGGTAAATGGGGGTCCTGAAAAGCATGATGAAGGTTGAGTTGTCATTGAAGGGAGTGGGAGAAGGAGCTGTAGGTGTGGAGGACCACCACTCAGAATAAAGGACACAGATTCATAGGAGTGATGTAAGCTCTCAGAAGAAGAGTAAGCAGAACCAAATACAGCAGCAAGGTCACAGTGGAAGATTGCTAAGAAAGGACTCCACATTTTGTAATCAGGAGGCATCTGAACAAGAGAGAACTAGAGAATGAGAAGAAAAGGAGTGTGAGGAGTATAGAGGATTTGTAAAGATACTTGGCTATACAAGGAGGAAAGAAATAGGATAGTAGCCAAGGATCAAACGAAGAATTTTTCTCCATCAACATCAACAAAGAAGAAGCAACCAAGGGAGAGTAAGGGACCCCGCAAGGTGTAGTCAGACAAGTGAGGAAGCAAGAATATGGCAAGAGGGCAGAGAGGCTGGATCTGCCCAGGTAAAGGGTATAGCCTCTGTGAGAAGAAAGGTTTCCTTGGCAGCCAGCAGAAAGGCAGACAGGAGATGGCCAGACTGAGGGACAATGCATATACACAGATGCAAATCACTGCCAGATTTTTCTCAGCAGAGTATAGAATCAGAATTTTGAAGACAAAAATAAATAAATAAATAAAAGGAAAAAGAAAAAGAAAAAAAAGAAGGGCTTACAGATATGAGGGTCTTGGAGTCCCTGAAAAACCCACAAGAAGCAAACTAGGATATTTTCTGGGTACGCCGAGAAGTCCTACACCAGTGGATCCAGCAGCATTCTTTGTCCCAGAACCAGGACTGTAGGATGACTGTGCAGGTTTGGCATGGGCATGGCAAGCATGAAGGAGGATTAAAGGATCAGCTAACTCTTAGGCATCATGAGTTAGTACTGCAGTAATGACCCTGGAGTCTGGGCTCGAGAGAACACCAAGTGGACCAGCCGGAGCTAAGGAATTGGATACATTGGTAGGGACCAGGTTTGGGTCATGTGGATTTGGTGGAAGTAACATAAGGATTAGAAACATAAGGAAGTAACGTAAGGATTGATTAAAAGAAACATAATGTTTGAGATCCAATTTGTTTCCTTTTTTTAACCTTTCATCTCTGTATTTAACTTTTGAACATATGGGATCATTATCATAACTGTTTTAATGTCTTGTCTGCTGATTCTAAGATCTGTGTTAGTTCTGGGTTCCTTTCAACGGACTGATTTATCTCCCATTACAGGTTGTATTTTCTTGCTTCTTTGCATGCCTGGGAATTTTTGACTGGATGCCAAACATTGTGGATTCCACCTGTTGAGTACTGGATAGTTTTGTATCATATAAATATTCTTGAGCTTTGTTTGAGGACACAGTCAAGTTTCTTGGAAATAGGCTGATCCTATCAGATCTTGCTTTTTAGATTTGCTAGGTGAGCCAGAACAGTGCTGAGTCTAGGCAGCCAAGACCCTTCCATGTACTCAACCCAATGCTCCATGAATCCTGAGGTTTTATAGTCTGGCTAGTAGGAACAGGCACTATTCCTGGCCCTGAGCAAGCACCAGAACAGTTCTTTCTGATCCTTTAGATGGCTCTTCCCTGGCCTCAGGTAGTTCCTATATACTGATCAGCACTCAAGTGAATCCTCAAGGGGGACACTTTGTATTTCTCTGGAGTTCTCGCTTTCTGGGTAACTGTCTCCTTCCTGGTGTTCTATCCTGAGTCCTCCAGCTGCCATACTCTTCCTGGATTCATATCTATCTCCTCAATTCAGGAAGCCTGCTGGGTTCCCCCCGACAGAGGGGAAGAGGGAGCATCCGAGAATATGAGGGGGATGAAGAAGGAGCAACTTAGCCACAAGAGCCTCCATCATTATCCTCCCTGGGCCAGAAATGATGCTAGAAGTAGGAAAAAACACCCAGATCTTGACTCTGTTTGCCTTTATAGGCAGCAGACCCTCCCCCTCTATTCCTTAAAGGAATATTTCTAATATTTCTAATAAACGCTAACTTGATAAATGAGCAGTCTTGCAATATGAGTAGTATGTGATGCTGAACATGAGCACAACTGAGCCAATGGTTCTTGAAGTTCACTTTGATATAGGAGTGCTTTAGATTACAAGAATGTTTCCGGAATGAATTATGCTCACAAACCAAGGTTTTACTTGTACCTTGGGGATACCCATCAGGTTTCCCAGAAACAGCTGAGCCTACCTTCAGTCCTTTGGATTCATAATATTCTACCTACAATCCACACAAAAGTTCATCCTTTTTCAGTGCATGTTCTTCCTTCACATGCAACAAAATTGCAGTTTTGCCTCCAAAATGCACAGGAGCTATTTTAATTAGCAATTAAGTTGTACATTTAAAATGGATTTTCACGTGAAGATAACAACACCATCTTTAACTTAAGAAGGAATTGGGTGGTGGTTAAGCCCTAAACAAGCCAGCAAGCAAACAAACCCCATTTATGGACTCAAACAAGGGACACCATCTGGAAGTACAAAGACAACCAAGCCTGTACAATTAAAACCACGAAAGTCAACACACACTTTCACTCATAAATGAGAAAGTAATTTAATAAACTAAGGCAAATATTTGGGGAGAGGCCAATACTATAAAAATATCCACATGGAGTGAACCAACTGCAATTTTTGAATAAACAACAAAGTAAACACCCAGAGCTTTTCTAAGTTGATGGGCAGCACTTGGGTCAGGCTGGTGACCAGACCTAACAAAGTCCTGATACTGGGAAAAAAGGTGGAGAAGAGGGGCCAATGCTGCCTGACAATTTACAATGTCTGCCCTGGCATTTAATATTGGATCCTCTAGAGGTAAGAAATTAATAGCCAATAGTTCATACAATCTGCCTTTAAAACACACCTTCTTTCTGGGACCTAGAAATGTCTTGAAAACATTAACTCATTCATCTTAACGTAGCTATTGGAAGAACGCACTCATTGCAATTGTGCATCTGTGCTTAAAGAACTAACCAACCACAGAGTCTGGTTTTCAATATGATCCCAAAGAGGGAATGCCCAGATCCACTGCTCCCTTGGTCATGCTAGACAGGAGAATAGACCTCTAATCCCTATCTGTTGTCCTATCAACATTCCTATAAAGCACCCATGGCAGTGGGGCTGCTCATGAATAGGGCTGGTCTACACACACACACACACACACACACACACACACCACACAATCCATAACACAATCAGTCCTGACAAGGAAATGCCAGCGGCATCAATCTAGACATTATCTAGATCCTCAAGGAGTGACTTAGGGGTAAGGGTAGCATTGGCTCTAATGGGCAGATTTAGGAATAGGGGCAACATATGTTCCCAAGGGCCCAGCAAGCAGGAAACTGGCAAAGTAATGCTCCCCTCACAGGTAGCCATCCTTCCACACCTTCTCTCCCAATCACAGCTTCACTGACTATGGTAACTCCTACTGAAGGCACTCTGACACACACACCAGGATGTACTTTGCACCCTCCCAGAATATGACACACGTGCCAAGCTCAGTGTTTGTCTAGGATTTGAAACAATGTCCAAGAAAGGAGACTTATGTCATCAGACTTTTCTTAGTGCCTTTTAGATGACTTCCACCAAGTATATGGAGTAACTTGGGTATGGATTTCCTTCCAAAATGGGTGGGTACATAATCTGCATCAGGTCCTAATGCAGCCCTTTGTGGGTGTGTGTATGCTTGCTTATGCACAACACCCTGGGGGTAGATGCCACTAGCCCCATGTTTTTCATGTAAGGCAACCATTGCTCAAGGCCACATAGCTAGGAAGTACAGAGAGCAGAGCCGGTCGCTCTCATCTGAAGCTGATGCCCTTCCACCACCCACCTCACATCTCAAACACAGTAAGAGATCCTCGATAGGATTTCCCAGGGCATTCTGTCTGTAAGGGTCTATTAAGGAAAGAATTAACACTAACACCAGAAAATAAGTTTTGGGGCATTCATGAAGCTGAAGGAATCACTAAAAGTGACCTACTATCTAAGAAACCTGACTTAGAATGGCTAACATTAACAACTCCGGCAACAACAGATGTCGGCGAGGATGCGGAGAAAGAATATCTCTTTTGCACGGCTGGTGGGAATGCAAACTGGTGCAGCCACTCTGGAAAACAGTATGGAGGTTCCTCAAAAGACTAAAAATAGAACTACCCTATGACCCAGCAATTGCACTACCAGGTATTTATCCAAGGGAAACGGGTGTGCTGTTTCGAAGGGACACATGCACCCCAATGTTTATAGCAGCACTATCAACAATAGCCAAAGTATGGCAAGAGCCCAAATGTCCATCACCCCAATGTTTATAGCAGCACTATCAACAATAGCCAAAGTATGGCAAGAGCCCAAATGTCCATCAATGGATGAATAGATAAAGAAGATGTGGTATGTATAAACACACACACACACACACACACACACACACACACACACAAACACACTGGAGTATTACTTGGCAATCAAAAAGAAAGAAATCTTACCATTTGCCACTATGTGGATGGAACTAAAGGGTATTATGCTAAGTGAAATTAATCAAAGAAAGACAAAAATCATATGAATTCATTCACATGAGGACTTTAAGAGACAAAACAGATGAACATAAGGGAAGGGAAACAAAAATAATATAAAAACAGGGAGGGGGACAAAACATAAGAGACTCTTAAATATGGAAAACAAATAGAGGGTTACTGGAGGGGTTGCGGGAGGGGGGATGGGCTAAATGGGTAAAGGGCACTAAGGAATCTACTCCTGAAATCATTGCTGCACTAGATGCTAACTAATCTGGATGTAAATTTAAAAAATAACAAAATGTAAATAAAAAACAAAAATAAGAAATAAAGCCTGACTTATCTCCTGGATTATAAAACAAAACAAAGATTTCTCTCTTTACTCTTCCCCCAAACTCCTCAGAACAGTGAAACTCTGCATCACCCCAAGCTGTAAGTGGGAGATCCTCTGGGTAGGTTGGGGTGCTAAGAGTCCAAGAGAGGAACCTTTATGGTACTCAGCAAAGCCAAAGTGTTTTTCAGTTGACTCCAGCAAAGAAATGATCCTTCCCCTTAAAAGACGATTAAAAGTGCCCCCATAGCTACCATACAGCACTGAATAAACACACTGAACAAATGCTCAGATACAACGTGAGAGATGGAGACGAGGAGGTGTGACGTCAGAGGGAATTCAGACAACAACAGGTGCTGGCTAAGGCAGTGCTCTGGAGATCCCTGCCCTGTCTGAAGAGTTCACAGGGGGAAACTTCAAAAACATTGTACTAGGCCACACGCAAAACAAAGCTGGTCTATGGGCCCATTTCAGTCCATGCGCAGTTCATGGTCCAAACAGACACAGCCAGCACGCAGCCAATATTCTGCATATTAGACAGAAGGCCCATAAAGACTGGATTTAGAGTGACCTACGAGCATTCCCAGAGGCAATGACCGAGAATGGAGGAATCAGAGGCCTCCACCGGGGGCCCCGCAACACCTGAGGCAGAGGCGTGGAACAAGACATGACCTGTCACAGGTGCACTTGAGCAGAACTATGAAACTGTTCTCTTTGCATCCTGGATGAATGTTCCCACAGTGTCCTCACCGAGGGGCCAGCAGGAAATACTAGAGTACTACTGAATCATCACTTATTAATATATTAATAAAATCCTGATGGTTCCCTCCCAGAGATAAGCTTCGGTCTGTGTCAGTGAATCCTTCCTCAAGTCCTCTGTTATAAAGAACTGCTCCAGGTATTGCTACCTGGTGGATTTTTTTTTTTTTCAATTCCGAAACAATCACCACAAGTTTTGGAACACTTGCATCACCCATAAAGGCAATCACTTCCATCAGCCCTAGGCAACCACTCATCTACTCTCTGTTTCCATTGCTTTCCCTGTGATGGACATGAAACTATGAACTATAAAAGGAACTTACATATGAACTGTGAAAGGAATCATACACAAAATATGAAAGACTTCACGGATTTGCATGTTATCCTTGCACAGGGGCCATGCTAATCTCCTCCATATCGTTCCAATTTTAGCATATATGCCACCAAATCGAACACACCTGGGCAGATTTTAAGTAAGCATTAGATAAGATGGTGATACCGGGATATGTAGTCCCTTCTACAGAACGGCATCCGAACACTATCACCTTGCATTAAGAGTTATTATACCTTAACTCATCATCTGAGTTCTCATTACCCCAAATCCCCACAATAGTGATATTGATATAGGTAAACTTAATGCTCAAAGCATAAAACTGGTCGCCAATGAACAGACTAAGCACTTTTAAATGAGTCCCTTCTCGGACATTCCTCCCTGCTTACACCTACCCTGTTCTTGCCCTGCCTATGAATGGCTGCTGTTCTCAGTATGAGTATCAGATACATCCCATGCAACAACATACACAATAACAGTCAGGTACCAGATCAAAGTGAGATCTTGTAGCTGATGTAGATCATGAAATTCACTGACAAGCTACTCCAATCACAACAAACCCTTGATACAGTAAATCCAGGTATAGGTCCATCACCAATGAAGAAAAGATCAACACCGATGGAGCCATGCCCAGCCTTTGGAGAAACTGATGATGTCTTCAAATACTTCTACATGCATCCCTTTTCATGACATTGTTGAGAAAGTTATCATGAAATGGAAAATGTTATCATGCCTTCAAATCAGTCAGAAAAGTACACATCTGAGTTACTTGATCTGTTCTCGGTTCTAAGAATTAGCATAAAGGTATCATTGTAAGCTCAACCCTGATAAATATAAGAAAGAAACTGACTTTCATAATTTTCAAAGGCGGAGTACCAAGCAAACCCTTTGAAACTTACATTTTTTGTAATGTTGGCTTCCATTGTAACTAGAATCACTGTAAATTGCCTTTTTCTGGTCCCAGTTGCTCCAAGAGAAGGGAAATACCTATAACTTGTCTCCAGTCCAATAGCCGATAGGCTTTACTGTCAACACTCCCAGCCTGCTTTTACCACTTTTAAGCCTGGCTTGAGTCTCAGCATTAGCCCTGAGTGTTTGCAGACATTAGCAAGGCCCTTAGCACTGAGTCTCATTTTCTCCTCCTAAAAGCACAAAAACTGTAACCTGACCTGTCTATGTCACAGTATTTTTAAAAGCTCTTAAAAGAAAACATAAGGTGTTTTGTCAACTTAAAAGACTACACTGAAGTAATATACTCCCGTCTTTAGCTTTTTCTTTTTCCTACATGTTCTTTTTGTTCAACTAGCAAACCTCCCAATTGTCAAAATTTTCCATTAATCACATTAGAAATGATTTAAATTTTTTTTTTTCAACGTTTATTTATTTTTGGGACAGAGAGAGACAGAGCATGAACGGGGGAGGGGCAGAGAGAGAGGGAGACACAGAATCGGAAACAGGCTCCAGGCTCTGAGCCATCAGCCCAGAGCCCGACGCGGGGCTCGAACTCACGGACCGCGAGATCGTGACCTGGCTGAAGTCGGACGCTCAACCAACTGCGCCACCCAGGCGCCCCTTAGAAATGATTTAAGATACAACAAGGGTATTGAAATGTGGATAACCATTAGAACCAGCCAACATGCTTATTAGGAATCTGTTTCCCGAAACTGGCCTTTTTCCCAGAGATTCCAATTCAGTCTGGGGCATGAGAATCTCTATATCTTTCAAAATTCTTAAGTGATTTCATTGCTCTAAAACAGATCCTCTCTTGCTATCTCATAGGTTTTAAAGGCCCTATTTTCAGTACTTGGTAAATCCCAATCCAAGGACTCAGATATTGGAAGTATACTCGTTTACATGAAACAGGAAGTATCAACAAAATTCAATTAGAACTAAGCTTCTAAAAGTTATATATTAAGTCCCAACAGAGCACCCAGATCAAGCTCCAATCTAGTTACCTCCCCAGATGTTTAATAGATGTATCACTAACATTTATTAACACTTCACAAGGGGCACCTACATGGCTCAGTTGGTAGAACATGTGACTCTTGACCTCAGGGTCATGAGTTTGGGCCCTACTTTGGGTACAGAGATTACTTAAGTAAAAATAATAATAATAATAATAATAATAATAATAATAATAACCAAAACACTTCCCAACAAATGATAGTTCCCACCCAAGTTCAAGAACAGAAGACTCCAGCTAAGCCTAAGTTTTCTCTCTTTTAAGTGGGTGAAGTACACAAAAGTAATTTCTTAATAACCCACACAAACAGAATTGAATTATAGCTCATTATATTGAGAGGTGCACGGACTTGTTATGGATCTCCAAACAGTTGGTTTGAACTTTTAATGCTTACTAAGCTGTGTAACGGATCCTAATTTAGCTTAGAACAATAAGAAACCACACTGGAGTTCAGAGAACTTGGGAAAGTCTTCAAGATGAACTTAAAATAGTTCAGGCTTCAGCAACTTACGTTAAATCATTGTAAACGGATGTAATATGGGGCTTTTCAAGACCCTAGCCAAAGGAGAAAAGATTATGTTCAATCAGCCAGCATCAAATATAAGTGAACTTCACTTAAGTAACAAGACATGCTCCCCAACAGGGAAGTGACAGTACCAGGGTGCTGACCTTATGCCAGCCAGGACGTCGGGCACCTCCCCAGGATGTCATAGCCCAGCCATGTTCCTCTACCGCTGCAACTGTCACTCACCAACCATGCCCCGCCCCTTAGGGTCTGTGTACTTCCTGTTCCTTCTTCCCCCCAAGACAGCCCTGTCCACTCCCTCCCTCCCTCCTTTCAGATCTCTGGCACAAAGGCCATCTCATAGGAAAAGAACAACACACACCAACTCTCCTCTCTGTCGTGACCCTGTCTTATTTTTTCCATGGCATTTATCACTTGGCATATTATGTTAATTTATCTAATCGTTTGTCTCCTCCCACACACCAAACTTTGAATTCTGTGGGAATCAATTAGTGTCATTAATAAGCACATGCATACATACTGCACATAATACCACACATACATATTCTCTGTGTGTATGTGGATAGTCCTTCTGATCCACCAGACCCAAGGGGTAATAATTTACAAGCATTGCTCAGCCCAGTGCATTTTGTAACCAAATGTAAATTCATAGAGGTAGCTACCGATTTTTTCCAAAATAATGTGAGAACTAAATTGCCACTTACAAAAATCTAAGCCCGCTGTGCCCCCACCTCCCCACACACATACTCTCAACCTCCTACAGGGAGTCCTTTAGCACTGACTTGAGCCCCAGAAGAGAAATCTTAGACACCAGGATGAATCCATGATGCTGAAGATAAGTTTCAGGAGAGAAGGGAAGAAACAGGTCTTCCTCCTCTCTACCTGCCCACTGACACAGGGCAAGGAGTTACTGGGGAAAACCGAAGCAAAGGGCTGACAGGATAACTGGCTCTTCATCTGAAACAAAGAGCTGAGAGGTCAGGGGTTGCTAGAAAGGAGACTGAAGCATAATGAAAATAGACTCTGGAGCAATTAATTTTTCTATCAAAAAATGAACTCATTTCTGTTTTACCTAAATCTCAGTTCCACTCAAAGAATACCACATTCATGTAATTTCAACAGCAACAACAACAAAATGAAGCTTGAGAAAATTAAGAGACTAGTCTGACTCTGTGTTTTCAAAGCAGCATGTTAGTTAATAAGCAAGTGCCCCAGGAAGTGAACGTGCTGATACTTCCGTCCATAGATCTCTGAGCTATTTTAGAGGTTCAGCTTTTAGCACTTACACCTCTAACCACTTGCTCAGAAGTACTGTGACTGCCTTGTTCTGCTGGAAGCGAGCAGAGGTGTAGCATAAAGCTACCCGGAATGGCCATCTCCCAGGTTAGAAACCACCGTCAGCTTCCGGTTGTTTGGGTGTCACTTCTGGACCTTCTTTTTTGATGAGAAAGGGCTTGTAACTGGCTGAAAAAGTTCACTGCACAGTAAAAATAACTAGAAAAACAGGATGACAGTGTCAAAAAATTGCTGAATTATTCTGTTACCTGTATCACCTGATTGTCACCTAACATCAGTCCCCCATACAACATACACAAGTATTTGTCAGTTCCTTCTTTCTGGGGTCACTAAATTAAAAGTGCTGGGCTTCTGAAAAAAAGATAAAGGGAAAAATTAAACTATAAATTCTAAAAATAATTTGGTCTCGGTAGCGTTTTATAGTCTTAAAAATTAAAGACTCAAGGGGCGCCTGGGTGGCTCAGTTGGTTAAGCATCTGACCTTAGCTCAGGTCATGATCTCGTGGTTCGTGGGTTCGAACCCATACATGGTTTCGTAACACCTTGCATCGGTCATTTTGAAGGTATGAATTCACTGAATCATAAAGATCTTCTTCCAAATGCTGACACATTTTACTATACAATATTTAAAAACACAATTGCTAATTAATATCAAAAACAAACTCATGAGAAAAGTTGTTTTTTTTTTTTTAAGTATTGCAAGCTGACAAGCTCATAATGGTAGATATATGTTTTCTAAAATTCTAATTATGTCTTGGAGGAGCCAATTCTATCACTGGTATCCAATCACAGTTGTTTCCTGGAAACAATCCATTCACAATAGGCTCACTTTATTCAGTTTAAAGAAAATACCTGAGAAATTCCCAAAGCTCCATTACTACAGTTTGTCATTCTTTCCAGTAAAAATGGTGTTCCACAAAAAACAAACAACTAGCTCAGCTAACACTTCAATCATACAAGTGTTTTTCCTTGAGACATGATAGTATTTCAGAATGTAGCAGAAACACTTTATGCCTAATTCCCATCTTAGCACACAGATTATAAAGATATATAGCCAAAGGTTGAGCTTAATACATTGATAATGTTCACTGCTTCATCGAAGACATTAAGTGAAACTGTTTTTTTTTTTTTTTCACTGCAATTGTCTGGCAGTGCAGAAGACATTGGCTACACTAATGTTAACTGCATAGCTGGGTGTCTTGATTCATCCCAAGGTGTCAGCAGTTTTACCCATCATTTCTTTTGCACCATTGAGCGAATGACAATACACTTAAAAAGGCAAATAACATCTTCGTATTATAAATAAATAGTTTTGAACGACAGACCTCCTGAATAGGTCTTCAGAACCCTCAGAGGTCTGTCTAACCTTACTTTGAGAAGCAATCGAAAAATTCTGAATAAAACCACCACTTAAGAGTGTTTCCATCAACAGTTAATGAAAGTAAGAGAAGTAGTCAGGATGAAGCCAATGGTGATTGGGGTGTAACTACACAAATATGCCGATCATACCCTAGGCTGAACTTATTTACTTTTTAATTCCTTCCAAGTTCTAGTTTAAGATCTGCATTAAGAGAACCTACTGATAATCCCGGTAGAACTTGAACAAATCTCAAGCTCATTCTTTCTAGAGTTCTCTGATCCATGTCTGACATCTGAGAAGACAGCACCTTTTCCAGGTGAACATCAGTCTTTAAGTTTAAAAACTAGGAACCCAAGGGAAGCCTTGCAAAAACATATCATCCCAAAAGATGACAAAACTCTAAGGAGGGTGAGATTATACCACCTAGAAGACAGTTTCCTTCCAAGGTAGAATAAAGAGAAAACACAAAATGCCTCCCAGATAACTGGGCGACCTAGAAGGATACTGGACCTCAGCACCCCAGTCTGAGTTGTGCCTGCGTCTGGCACTTACCACCCAAGAGACCACGGCAGCCAGTGCCTCTGAGCTGGATTCACCATTTGCATATTAACATCACATCAGCCTCTGAAATTTGGTGTGGGGAGCAAATGACATAATACACGGGACTGGATGAAATAGAGAGGTTACCTATTATCAGGGTAAGAGGCCATCCCACTTGCAGAAAGAAAATAAAACAAGAACGACCGCTGCCATTTGTTAAATTAAGGCCAAGCCCAGTACCTGGTCCTCAGGAGGCATTCAGTAAATGAATTGGCTGTGATGGAGAGGAGAAGCAGGCAAACTATAACACTGGACAACTAGCCTCCCTCCCTTAAAAGTATCTTCCATTTCCAGTTTCCCTTCTTTTTTCACTCCCTCAAAGCCTCTTTCTCTCCTGCCCTTTCCTCAACCTGGCATTCATTTCCAGTGGTAGTCACAGAACCGCTTGGACCAAAACTGAAATGCCCCCTCGCTTCTCAGGCTGAATATAGCAAAGGAACGAAACACTGGTATAAAAGCTAAATTACAAAAAATTAAATCAACATGCTGTCACCTGGCTTGAAACACGAGAAAGGAATACCGAACATCAACCTCCATCAGAGATAACCTTTTTCCCTATAAAACTGACATTCACGGTGAGCATTAGACACAGTGAGAAACTGTGGGTTGCAGCTTTCAAACGGTAACATGTTTGATCTGCCTTCATGCATGAGGCCACAATGATTGAGCACAGAGCTTAATTAGTCTTAAACCAATGGTTTGACACAGGAAATTTGAGCTAAACACTGAGGCAATGCCCCCCCCCCTCCAAAAATAAAACAATCAGGCCTTACTCTACACAGTAATGCACTGCTTTGGCAAAAAGAATAAACAGATCCCAAAATTCAAGTGCACCTTCCATATTCTCCCCAGGAGAAATGAATATCCAGTAACATAGTAAGAGTCTGAAAGAAGGGAAGCAAGTCCAAGTTTTAGCAGAGTTTTCTAGACAAGCTTCAAATCCACAAATGACAACTGTTTGGTCAGGTTGTATTTTTGTTTTTTAAGAAGTTACCCACCCACCCCTTGCCAAAACAAACTCTGGTACAGAATACCTTCATGCATGCTTGGGGATTTCTGGAGAAAAAGCTTGTCCTCACAGAACTTCCATCTTACTATCTTCATAAAGACACTTCTACCGTTAATTTTTCTGATTTACTTTATTCTTTTCGGAAACTATCTTAAAATTAAACTTCGCAAGTACAAAATGTTATGTAATTGTTAGTAGGAGATGATTTACTTGTCATTCATTTTAAGTGAGAACTGTACGATGGAAGGAAGGGAATTATCTTACTCATCTCTTCCTACCTGCCGTTTTTGACTCACGGCTTAGTATTTATTTAGAACTTTAAAAAAATGTACTGAAGTACCTTAGTCATAATTTTTAACTTGCCTCTTCACAATATATAAAAATTGGGAATTAATGATAAAATACAGAGAGACCAAAAAAAAAAAAAAAAAAAGGAGCCAACAAACACCAGCTTTAATTTATAAATGAGGATAGGTAATACGTGTTTGAAGTTAAAGCAGCATATTGATGATACAGAGGCAATCCAGATTCTGGTTTTTGTCTAGGAAATAGATTTTTTTTAATGTGAAGTTTTATCTTGATTTTTTACTTATTAAATACAATTTCAAACACACACAAAAATAGAAGAGTCTAGCAAACCCACATGTAGCCCACACCCAGCTTTATCAATCAATTCATGGCTAATCTGATTTTATCTGTACCCCATTCCCTCCTCCCACTTCTTGATTATTCTAAGGTAAATCTCAAATATAGACTAGAAAAGAACAGAGACCACCACCAGAAACACCAGCGTTACAGGTAACACAATGGCACTAAATTCGTATCTTGCGATAATCTCTCTGAATGTAAATGGACTAAATGCTCCAGTCAAATATCAAACAATTGCACTAGTAAATATTTCAAAGCTTATCTCTAACAGATGCCCCCTTTTTGTTTTAAGCAACTGCAATACCATAATCATACCTAAGTAATATTAATAATTCCTTAATTAATAATTCCTTAATAATTTCCAATCCCTGTTCCCATTTCCTCAGTGCTTTCCTGGGGGTTATTGTTTGTTTTACCATTTGTGTTTGAACTGGGATAGAATGTGGTCCATATATTGAAACTGGTGAATATGTCACTCTTCTGTTATTTTGGTTTCCTCGCCCTCTCTTTTCTTTCTTCTAATTTCTGGTTGAAAAAAACCAAGTCTCTCATACTGGAAAATTTTCCAGTCTAGATTTTGCTGATAACATCCCATAGTGTCATTTAAAATGTTCCCGTCCTCGAGGCACCTGGGTGGCTCAGTCGGTTGGGCAGCAGACTACAGCTCAGGTCATGATCTCGTGGTCTGTGGGTTCAAGCCTTGCATCGAGCTCTGTGCGGACAGCTCAGAGTATGAAGCCTGTTTCCGATTCTGTGTCTCCCTCCCTCTCTGCCCCTTCCCTGCTTGCTCTCTGTCTCTCTCTCTCTCAAAAATAATAAAACATTAAAAAAAATTAAAAATAAATAAATAAAATTAAAAAAAAATGTTCCCATCCTCTAACCTGGTGAGTAGATCTGAAAGCCTGACCAGATTCAGGCTTGTCTTTTTAAGCAGAGCTACCTCACAGATGGTGGTGACTGTATTTTTCTTTCTAGGGACCAACCATTTAAATTTGAGGTACCGGGGGCGCCTGGGTGGCGCAGTCGGTTAAGCGTCCGACTTCAGCTCAGGTCACGATCTCAAGGTCCGTGAGTTCGAGCCCCGCGTCGGGCTCTGGGCTGATGGCTCAGAGCCTGGAGCCTGTTTCCGATTCTGTGTCTCCCTCTCTCTCTGCCCCTCCCCCGTTCATGCTCTGTCTCTGTCTCCAAAATCAATAAACGTTAAAAAAAATTTAAAAATAAATAAATAAATTTGAGGTACCGTAAGTCAGGCAGACTTCACTTATGCAAACCTAATCTTAAAATCTCACACCATACTTCTTAGCAGGATAACAATGCAGCAACATATTTTTGATTTGTTCTCACACGGAGATATCACTATTTTAACTTAATTTCTCTCTGTTATTTCTCTTCCAAGTATAGCAGTTATCAATTCACTCTGATGCGTGTTCATCAGATTCCTTTATTTCAATCTCGGTTGGGTTTCTTTGGGTTGTGGTTTGGTCACTCCACTCTTCTAGGTAAAAATTATTCCAATACAGTGACAATCATAAACTGGGTCAGATTCTGCCATTCTGTCAGCATCCAGCAGTGGCACTGAAATCTAGGTCTGTTTCATCACCACAATCAATTTCGTCTTGGTTAGGTTGCAGATCCAGTTGTTAGCCCCAGAATGCTTTAGTCAGAATGAAATAAAGAGTGACACACAAGACAGCTTCTTCAAAATAACAAATCACTTCGTCCGTGTCTACTTCAACAGCACTGCTTAGGGGAATTCTGCATCTGATCAAGAGCAACGCCTTTGTTAAGATGAACAATGGTGACGGGTTTCTGATGCAGTTGATAACATTATGCCTTCGGCTCCGTGCGGGACTTACACGAAGAGTTTTTCATGTTGCATCTTAATTCTGTGAGGAGCTCTGTAGGTTTTTGAGCAGATTCATTCTTACCCCAGCCTTAAGAATAAACCCGCACACAGCACACTGTACCAAACTTTGGAGCTACTACAGTTAACGTCAATTCAAACGTTACTTTTCAAAGCCTTTTGTGTGCTGCTCTTTATTCAAGCTTCATTATCAAACATTTTGATGCCAATTTGAAAGACATTATGCTATTTGGTGAGACAGTCCCTGGCACACAGTAAGCACTCAAACATTACTGAATGAGTGATGAATATATAAACAAAATGGGTGTTCATTCAGTAAACCCTCAACATAGCTTGACTGAGTGGGACAGATTGTATGCTTGATCTTAGCCAAAAGGCCGAGAAGCGATTGGACAGGTTGTAATCCATGAGCTGGAGTCATTACGTGCTGGTGTTCCACAGAGTTCTACTGTCGGTCAGCCTTGGTTTTGTCTCTCAATCTCCTTGCTGGGCCATAGATCCGTCTTTCACCGACACCTACAGCTATATCTTGGGACCAGATCTCTTGCCAGACTTCACGTTCTTATTTCCAATTCCTCCTAGACATCTCCACTTGGGTTTCCCACAAGCATTTCAAACTCCACCTATTCAAGCTGAATTCATCACCTTCCATTCCTTTATTTCTACCCTGGTGAATGACTCCACAATATCATTTGAGATTCATCCCTGTTCATCCCTGACATCCAGTGAGCCGCCAACTCCTGCTGGTTACACTATGTATACATTTCTCACAGCTGTCCCCTTCTCTCCATCCACCTCCACAGATTCCAACTTAAACCAGGCTCTACGAAGCTCTCTCTTAGACAACTTTAATAGTCTCTTAAAAGCTTTCCACACCTTTGTCTCCTCTTGGGCTCTAACACCCCCTAGCTCCCAGCCCCTGGAACCCACTGCTACCAAAGGAGATCTTATTTCTCTCTGCTTAGAACTCTTCATTGGCACCCATCACTTCTACTAACCTAGAAGTGATATGCCCACGTAATTTATCTTCTAACCTTTTGAGAGCGAAAGGTGGCCCTGTTAATAGTTACCCTGGTACAGGAGACAAAACTGTGACCGTTCCAGGCAAACCATCACAGAAGGCCCTCCCATGTGTCTGGCCACATCTCCCTCACACTCCCCAAACTCCGATGCCTCCCCACTACTTTCAGTTTCTGGAACATGCTGCTGCTCTGTCACCTCTGTGCCTCTGTACAAACTGTCTTCCCCTCTTAAACTATCCTCTCCTCCTGGCACATTTCTATTTATCATTTGAACTTCCTTGAAACATCACCTCCCCTGTGAAGCTTTCTCTAAAACCTTCTGGCTGATCTGATTACACATTCCTACACGCCATGACCATGCCTTGGACCCATTCCCATGGTGGGACCTGGGTGCCTGTCCTGCACACATAGGGCGTGTCTACCCTCTCTCCTACGAGCTCCCTCAGGAAAGTGCCTAAGTCCTGTTCATCTTTATCTCCCCAGCATCTGTGGCGAATCACAGGTCTGCACCCAGCAGGTGTTTCCCATGTCCTTTCTCAGTCATGTCTTACATTTAATAAAAGCTTTTTTGCCTTAGCTGCTATTTCAGTGTAATTAATGACAGATAAGAAAATGAGAGAGGAAGAAATGAGGAGTAGTCAGCAGCTCCTAATACCAGTCCTGTATATCGCAGATCACTGCCCCATGTAAGCAATTTCTTAAGGAGAGCTTTGGAATTCTAGAATCTGAGCTGGTGGCAGAACTCCCAAAGGAAGTCATGAAAGGAAAATAGGCATAGAGATAAGTCAGGAGCATATTAGTCATTGTTTACTAACTTCTTGAGGCTTCTGAAAATATAATGTCAAAATAAAACAAACCTGCTTGAGTATTCATGGGGTCCCAGGCAGGGGTCTTGTTACCATAATAGGAACATGGAGACAGGAACCCCACTAGCATACTTTCATAAAGCACTCTACAGTTTGCAAAGCATTACACATTTTAACATCTGACCTTCAAAACCACAGCCTCAGATGCACCCTGAAGCTCAACCGATATTTCTGGAGCTTTGACCATCCCTCAGGGATCCCAGGCTGATGCTCGTTTGACATCCCGAGACTCTGGGCAGGCCCGACTTCATAGTGCTTTTTTAATATAAAGTCCTTCAGCATCCAAGATAAGAACAAGAACTCTAGGGGTGCCTGGGTGGCTCAGTCGGTTGCGCGTCTGACTTCAGCTCAGGTCACGATCTCACGGCTCATGAGTTCGAACCTCGCATCTTGACAGCTCAGAGCCTGGAGCCTGCTTCAGATTCTGTGTCTCCCTTTCTCTCTCTCTCTCTCTGCTCTTCCCCACTTGTGCTCTGTCTCTGTCTCTCTCAAAACTAAACAAACATTAACAACAAACAAACAAAAAAAAAAGATAAGAACTAGAGCTCCAAATATCCTAACCGTCAGCCTGTCATTTTATGGCCAGGGATAACCTAGAGTGGCTGACAGGAGTGAAGCCAAACCAGGGACATTCTCACACTGCCAGGCTCAGGCCGCTGCCACAGCTATAGCAGGCACATGGTGGGGCTCCATTTCCTCATGTAACACAGAGAGGCAGCTATCACATCCTCTGCATTTGACAAGGGAGCTGTGCTCTAAAGCAGCAGCAATGTGCCAACCCAAGCTGTGCCCCAGCTTAGGAGCCAACATGACAAGGCAATGCTCCCACAGTCTAGAGAGAATAGATCCGAGGTTCTAAAATACATCCCGCACATAGATGCCACCGCTCCTGAAATGTCAACATTAAAAATCTATTTCTCATGGATAAGACATCAATTTTAGCATCTTTTAAATATGCAGCCACACCTAAGAGGAGTACCAAGATATTGATCACTATCACTTCAGTGTGAATTCGCCCATGAATTCACTATCTTCCGTATTGCCAACTGTTTCTAGAGAAAGGAGATCACTAGGCATCTTACCGGAGCAAGACACAGTTAAAGACAGAGAGCAAAAAGAACTAACTTACAGGGGATGTAGGATTTACCACGGAGGAACTCGGCCAGCCTCCGAGTCACCTCTAAAAGGACTACCCTTGCAATGACCTGGTAAGAACCCAGCCCTAGTAATATTTAGCATTCGTTTCTTCTTATCATTAAAACTAATAAATTAATATAATAAGAACATCCGTAAGAATTCCAGTGCCAGTGTTTTAGTGTTGCTGGTGTACATTTAAAGAGGATAGAACCTTAATATAATTTAGTCCTACAGAGGTGGCATAACTCTTAAGAAAAGAAGTCACATAATGACTACAGCACATCCAGATGTGGTCTAATGTGCATGGCCTTACTCCCATGTAACTTAGCGCAGAAAGATAGTTCAACACATGGAGAACCTCACCCACTTCCCACTCTGCCACTTCTCTCATGCCTGGGTTTGTCTATACCATGGTTTTGGCCATGTTCCATGTGCTATGAGAATGTTCTAGCAACAGTGGTCTGTGATATCACATTCTATTTTACTTGCACTCTCAGTGGACTCATTTTTCTCACAAACCCCCTATGTACAAGATACCAAGCAAAACAAAAAGGTCTGTGAGCAGATCAAACTGGAATCTGGACTGCTTTTTCATGTCCAAGTATCCCACATCTCTGCTAATTTCCATATTGGAGCAAAACATCTGATAAGATGCAACAACTGAGACGACAGAAAAATTAAACATTAACATTAAAACAATTCGCCCACACAAATAAGAACAGTCAGCTGAGAGGAGAGAAAACCAATTTTCAAAGGCGTCACCAATTTGCAAAATGCCAACATCAAATGGACAAACCACTAAGCCGCATGCTTAAAAACGTTCACAAAGATTTTAGTAATGGTGGCGTAGTTTTTAATTGGCTAACCCTCCCACCGAAAAGAATTAAAGCCTCTATAAAATATATCTTAAAACAATTAGTTAAAAACACTGGAGAGCAACCAAAAAAGGACAGAAATTGGAGGGAATCTGACACGTGAAAGAAGGGAGTTGCACTGGTCAAGATCCATTATTTATGGGCCATCTCCCAAGATTATTCTGCCGGCTGCAAAGGGTCAAATCAACAGAATTCAAACAGAAAGCTAGGGTTTCATCGGCTTGAGGAGTAAAATGACAAGATTCAGAAACAGATGAATGGACACTGAGCAGAGAACACCTGAAAAGAAGGCCACAGAGACAAGAATCCCCAAATCTATTAACTCCTCCAATCTGTGCATGTGCATGGGAGATTCGAAAAGGTCCCCAAAAAGCAAGAACTAGAAGGCTGAAAGAAAGGAGATGAGATTTCTGTTTCTCACTGTAGGACAGTGAGTCTGAAGCCCAAGTCCCATAAAGTTAAAGGGACTTAAAACACCTTGGACTTTCTACTGAAACCCCAACTTGATTACACCTTATGAGTGAAAACTATGTCCCAGGACTATGGAATTTGTCCAAGAACTAAGGCGGAAGGGTTAAAAAAAAATCCCACTCTCAAAAGCCTTCACAAGGCTCTTAAGGTGATAACCAGTATTTTAGCTGCCTGCTAGAAAATAAAGAACAGAAGAGAAAAACCATAAGAAAAAGCCCTTGCTAAAATTTAAGTTACTCTTGATTTAAAAGAAAAAGAAGAAAAAAAACAAACCGATCAGAAAACTAGGACTTGAAAGAACTTCCTCAATTGTGATGAAAAGTATTTACAAACTGCATACACCTAACATTACACTTAGTAGGGAAAGACTAAATTC
Organism: Leopardus geoffroyi; assembly: GCF_018350155.1. NCBI lineage: Eukaryota > Metazoa > Chordata > Mammalia > Carnivora > Felidae > Leopardus > Leopardus geoffroyi. The sequence continues at coordinate 108,169,029 of NC_059337.1, read as the reverse complement.
CTTCTTTCTAAAATTAGTTATGAGACAAGGAGGTCTATCCTAGAGGCATCCAGGCACAATAAGACATGAAACGGAAATAAAAGCCATAAGTATTAGAAAAGAAAAAGAAAACTGCCTTTATTCATAGACAACATGATTATTTACAGAGAAAATCCTAAGATATCTCCCCCCCCCCCCAAAAAAAAATACTCTAGTAGAAGTAATAATAGAATGTTTTTTAAGGTCATAGGATGCAAAGTCAAGAAACAAACAAAAAAATTCATTTCTATATACTGCTAACAATTTCAAATTAAAACTTTTAAATACCATTTATAACAGCATCAAGAGTTTAAAATATTTAGGAATACATTTTTAAAAATGTACAAGATCTCTATATTGAAAATTATATAGAAATGTTAATACTGGTATAGATGAGAAACATTAAAAGCCATTGGTAAATGGAGAAATATACCATGTTTATGGATTTGTAGATGTTCACAATTGTTCAGATGTCAGTTCTCCTCAAAGTGACCTATAGATTCAATACAACTTAATTTGAAATCCAACAGGCTTTTGTGTGGAAATTGATAAGCTGACTCTAAAACTGACATCAAAATTTTAAATACTGTGGGGCACCTGGGTGGCTCAGTCAGTTAAGCATCCGACTTCGGCTCAGGTCATGATCTCATGGTTCATGAGTTCAAGCCCCACGTCGGGCTCCGTGCTGACAGCTCAGAGCCTGGAGCCTGCTTCGGATTCTGTCTCCCTTTCTCTCTCTGCCCTGCCCCTGCTCACGCTTTGTCTCTCTGTCTCAAAAATAAATAAACATTAAAAAAAAAATTTTTTTTTAATTTTAAATACTGAGAACAACTAAAATAACCTTCAAACAAACAATCCAAAAGAACACATTTGGAAGACTCACACTATTTAACCTTAAGACTTACTATAAAGCAATAGCAGTAAAGATGGTGTGGTCCTGGCATAAAGATAGAAAAAATAGATCCATGGAACAAAATAGAAAATCCTTCAATAGAGCCACAGTGGGGCCAACGGATTGGTGACAAAGGTTCCACGGTGATCCAATGGAAAAATCAAAGTCTTCAACAAATGGTAGGTAGTAGAACAACTGGATTAGAGAATGGAGAAAAGAAAGGTCAACCCCTTCACACACAAATATTAAGAAGGAACAAAAACTTAAATATAACATAACACAGACCTAAACATAAACGCTAAGCCTAAAAGCTTCTAAAAGAAAATGGGAGAATATTTTTGGGACACTACGACAGATTTTTTAGGGAGGATACAAAACATATAAAACTATGAAAGAAGAGGTTGATAAATTGGACTTCAGAGAAAAATTTTTTTAAACATTTATTTTTTGAGAGAGAGAGAAAGAGTACACACAGGGGACGGGCAAAAGGAGAGGGAGAATCTTATTCAGGTTCCACACTAGCCCTGAGCCTGATGCAGGGCTTGATCTCGTAACTGTGAGATCTTGAGCCAAAATCAAGAGTTGGATGCGTAACCAACTGAGCCACCCAGGTGTCCCTGGACTTCAGAAAAATTTAAAACGTCAGCTCAAGTGTTAAGAAGGTGAAAAGGCAAGCCACACCCTTGGAGAAACTATTCACAATACAAATTTCTCACAAAGGATGCTTCTCTAGAAACACAAACAACTCCTATAAATCAATAATAAAAAGACAAACTCAGTTTCGGAAAACAAAAGACTTCATGCACTTAGGAAGAAAATGACCAATCAGCCCATGAAAAAGTATTCAACATCAGGGAAATGCAAATTAAAACCACAAGATATTATTTTATACCCACTAGAATCTCTAAAATTAAAGAGGATAAACATACCAAGTATTGGCGAGGATATGGGATAATTGGAATGTTCAATACATTGCCCGTGGGAATATAAAAATATGACCACTTTAGATAAACATTTGAGAGTTTCTTAAAAAAAAATGTAACGTTTATTTATTTTTGAAAGAGAGAGAGCGCCCATGCGGGCACGTGTGCACAGGAGTGGGGGAGAGGCAGAAAGAGAGAGGGAGAACTCACGCACCGCGAGATCATGACCTGAGCCCAAGTCAGATGCTTAACGGACTGAGGCACTCAGGCACCCCAAACATTTAAGAGTTTCTTATAAAGTCGAACATGTATCTCCTTTATTATCCAGCAATTCCATCGCTACATATCTACCCAAGAGAAATGAAAGTGTACGTCAACAAAAATGTATGTATAAGAATGGGCATAACAGCATTATTCATAATAACCAAAAATAGGGAAGACTCCAAATGTCCATCAAGAAGAGAATGGGTAAACACGCTCTACTACGTTTATATAATGGAATACTCAGCAATAGAAAGGAATAGGATGCTGATGCACACAATGACCTGAGTGGGTCTCAAAGAAATTATGTTCTGCACAAGAAATCAGACACAAAAGAGAACATACTATGTAGTTCCATTTATATAAGCTTCGAGAATAGAAAAAACTATGGTGAGAAAACAAAACAAAACATCCCATTTATTGCATCGGGAGGCTGACTGGGAAAGGGCAGAAAGGGAACTTTCAGAGTGGTGGAAATGTTCTTTATTTTGGGTTGGGGTGTTGTTTACATGGTTGTGTGCATTTGCCAAAGCTCAAATTCTTCACTTATGATCTGTGCATTTCACTATATGTAAATTTTACCTCATTTATTTTTTTAAAAATTAGGGATGGGAGGTGCAAGAGGAATAGAATCCTTTAAAGGAGAGAATGAGACAAAGATGATAAGAAAGGGAACATGATCCTTAAATTTTTAACACATTCAGGGGCAAACTAAAAGGTTGGCCCCAAGCCAAAAATCTGAAGCACAATGTAATAGGCATGAACGAAAAGAGGCAAGAACCAATTCGGCTAAAATGATGATGAAAATAAAACTCAGTGCATATGTTAAATCACGAGATTGTCAGATTTAGCAAATATGTTGAATCTGGCAACCCAAAGCAATAGATCCTTAGAAACAAAACACCAGCCCACCCAACATAAAACAATTTTCTAAAGCATCTTCTACAAAATGCTCTTTTTATAATTTCCATGTTAGAAATTCTTACTGAGTATGAACTAACTTATACCGGGAACAGCCAAAACTTATCCTTACCTTCAGTGAAGCTCCCTGTTAGGGTTATTACCACAAATACTTTCCCTTCTGGCTCCAGATCCACCTAGAAAGAGAAAAGAATTGTGTGTCATATTCTAACTGTAAAGTATTTTTTTGAGGGCCTCAAATAATTCTTTACAAAGAGGGCTACATTGTGCAAATCACAGCCATAAATCAGACCTCAGCAGTCTTTCATTCAACAGTAGGGGAATAAGAAACGAGTGCACAAGAAACTACAAAGATAAAAAAGCAAATCTAAGAGAAACAGTTCTTTCAATAAGTTTTTCTGGTCTTGAATTGTATTCTCTTCCATTTTGGCTCCTTGTGATATTATTGAGAAGTACGCAAAAACTTGGTCACTGTTTCTGAGACATTCCTAGCTGACGTCAGGGCAACATTTTATTAACCCACATGGCGGGCGTATGAAATAGAGAAACAATGGCAACATACAAGGTAATGAACAAATGTGGCATAGTCAGTTGCAACCTTTCCTTTTAGGAAGTAAAAAGTAGGAGAATACTGTCTCCATCTCTACCATTTTCTCTAAGTGTAGTTCATCTTCAGGAAGCACCAGGGAAGGCAATTCAGGAGCTTTGCATGAGCTCTTGCTCATTCCCGGAGCGTCAACATCCTTTAAAGCTCTTAATCTATGCTCTGAGATATCAAGACATCCGCTCTGCAAACGAGGCAGCTTGCAGTCTCCCAGCTAGGTCTCATCCTCCACACACACTCGGGTTCCCAAAGACCCTCATGCAGCATGCCTCCGGATTTGGGCAGCGCCCTCTAGATCAGCTCTGATCACACTCAGTCCAGGTAGACAGGCTCTGCCCTCTCCGTGCTGCGTGCTAACCTTGAACTCCCCAAGAACACCTCTGGGCCTTGGACTGTGAGGTTCTTCTGGCCCCCAATATGTGAATTTACAGCTGTCAAAATCTTGTCAGATTCAGCCATGGCTCCATTTCTGCCTTTCACTTTTCATCTGAGAGAGAGAGAGGTCCAGAGAAGCTGAGTACAGATACAGCTGGTCATTTTTGGTAGAATATTACATTTAAAGAAGCTGCAAATCGTATGGTATCGTGTCCAAACTAGGCAAGGACACGGCCTCCAGCCTGACTGCCCCAGCTGGTTCAGGTCTCTGGGCAAGGTCTTTAACCACCCCAAGCTTCGCTGTTCTCATTCAAAAGTCAGTGACATCACTATTCAGCATTTCTGGCATGGCTTCCACCAGATGAGCTCAAAGAGCCTTGACAGTGCTATTTACTGTTTTTACTGTACCCATTGGTGACAAAGACTGGTGGGAAAAATGCATTGACCTTACATATTTTTTTTTTGTAATACCACGCTCCAATTCCATACTTTTTCAAAATAAAAGATGCCTGTTTTGCTCTGACTCAGAAAGTGTCACCTGTACAACAGCCTATTCTTATAAACCCCCCATTCTTCTGCACAAAATCTGCTGTCACGGTGTTACCACACTGTAGATCACCCCAGTGTTCAAACCGGCTACTTACCTCACGACTACCGCTTAGTTAACAATAACCCCTTAACTATCTTAATACCACTTGTGAACCTTTATGGAACAGTTCTGAAAATAGAGCTCTCTGGAGAGATGACTAAACAGGATGTCAGTCTCTAATTGTCTCCACTCTCTGCCTTGACTTGTTTCAAGTCAAAAATATGTTATTTTTACAAGCCACTCCCTCATCTTCAATATAAAGGCCTGGCAGAAAGCACAGGCATGCACACACATTCAACTCACAATATAAACTGCTGCTGGCACAGAAGGAGCTGCTGCCAGCCTCCAGACAGACAGACAGACTGCCGGGGCCGCCTCCGAGATCCTGCGGTCCACGGCCAGCCCGTAAACTCCCTGCAACACTGCCCTGCGGGTCCACAAAGAAGGCCACTCCACCCCCACGGGCCCAGAGCTGCTCTGACAGCCAGAGGTGCCACCACACGGAATCAGGAGCCCTCACAAGTAAAACGGGTTTGCTTCCTCATTTTTGACCACTGCCACCATCACCATGGTAAAGCCAGCCTCAAACACCAGCGTCAAGCCTAGCCCAGCTAAGACCCCTGACCTTAGAAGAGGGCTTTACAAACTACCGGTCCACCATCAGTCTGACAGGAAAACAATGGCGTGGGTTGCACACAACAGGGATTCTGCAACAGAAGATACGCGCATGTCACACAGTAAGGAAAAGTGCTATGCTGTGAAACTGCTGTTTGCGGTTTCATACGCGTGTTTAAGAGTATACTGGGTTTTGGTGTAAAAATGTATCTCTCTCCAAAAGCAGAAGTGTTTCCACCATTAGTTTCCATGCATTGATACTAGTCTTTCCTCTACAGCTACGGTGGTAGAACATCCATTCCAGCCTCCAGGAACAGCACTTCCGCTTGATTTGAGAACTATCCCTCCCTTATGGTGGTCCAGATGGTACAGCTGGGATTCTACTCCTAGTTCCAGATTGGACATGTGACCCAGGCCTCGCCAGTCAAGGCACTGAATTCTTCCAGCCACGATGGCTGGCCTGGAGCTGGCACGTACCCTATCACCAATCATCTGAGTAATCACTATTCCCTACCCACAGTAACTGGCTCAGGGGTGGGCACAAAATCTAACTGGATCCAATCAGGAATCCTGGATCTATAAGGAAGAGACAAGATCTCACTTCTGCTGAGCTTTAATCTAGAAGGACATAAAGTTGGGAGTGTCCGGCACCCTTCCTGTCACCACATTGGGCTAAAGAAGGAAGCCAGTTACAAAGAGAAAGCCGACAGACAGAAAGAGACCAGGTCTTATTGTCATTTACATCCTTAGATCAAGCAAGGCTTGATTCTTCTGGACTTTTCAGTTATCTGAGCCTGTAAATTCCTTTTGCTTTGGCCAGTTTGAGTAGGGTGTCCTATCATCTGTACCCAAAAGATTATCCAAATTGGCAGCCAGAGAAAATTAGTCAACTATTTAAAAACAGTTATCGCCTCCCCTCTATACCTTCAAACATCCATTTTACCCCTACAATCTGATCCTCTGCCTCCTTTTGGCATCGAAACAGCTTCTGCAACCAATGACAAATACAAAATACAAAAAAAAGAAAAACCACTGTCAAATACAAAGATATGTGTTTTCATGTCCACTCATTTCTGCAGCTCTGATCCTCTTGACAGCTTCCTTCTTTATGATTTCCTTGCTCCTTATTTCCAGGGCACCCACTTTCCTCATCTTCTCACTGTCCTCTTTCTCTCTCAGACTCCTTTCCAGCATCTCTCTCTCTCTCTCTCTCTCTCTCTCTCTCTCTCTCTCGAGCGCGCACGCGCACACGCCCCTTTCCAGCACCTCTTTCTCTCTCTCGGGTTGCCTTTAAACCATGTTAAGCCCTCTGTTTCTTCCTCTGTGTTTCTTCCTCTGAGCCTGCCTCAGATTCTGTCTCCCTCTCTCTCTGCCCCTCCCCCATTCACATCCAGTCTCCATCAGAAATTTAAAAAATTAAAAAATTAAAAGAAAAAACTCAAAACTCATCCTTATAGGAAGACCTTCCCAGACCTTTTATTTTTTTCCCTTTGAGAGAGAGAACATGCATTCACGTGCACGAGCAGAGGAGGGGCAGACAGAGAGGGAGGGAGAATCTTAATGCCCAGTGCAGAGCCTGATGCAGGGATCAATCTCACAACCATGAGATCATGACCTGAGCTGAAATCAAGAGTCAGATGCTTAACCGACTAAGCCACCCAGGCGCCCCAATTTTCCCAGACCTCTTCAAGCAGTTGGACAACTTTGCACCATTCTAGACACCATTGCTAGAACCCACATCATGCTGCAGTCATTGTGCCCTGTCCCTTAGAATCTACCTTGAACATAAGAGGACTGAAACATTCGTGGAACTAATGAGTAAATAAGTTAACACAAGGTGAATATCCCAAGTTCCTTCAGTAGCTTCCTACAAGGCATGGTTTTCTTCTCTTTCCACATTCAGATCAGTTTCCTCCAGATATGCTTTAATTTCTCCATATACCCTTAAAAAGAGAACATCGGCCTGTAGGTATGACTGGGTCCTTACAGAGGAGAGCAAAATAACACCAACCTTGATCTTGTCAGTGACACTGTCCATTGCTGATGCAGCTACAGACTTCATGAGCACTATGAGAAGCCCTAGTGAGCCAGGTTGAGTTTGCTATCAACTAAAACCTCTGCACCTCTTCTTTGTGCCATCAGGCTCTGTTTCCCACATCCTGTGTAGTGGTTAGGCCCAAAATCCTAGGAGCTTCCTATTTTCTCCCTAGAACTACAGATTGTTCTAGGCCCCAAGGTTTGCTACATCCCACATCCACTTGGTTCAAATAATTTTCCTTCTCAGCTTTACGGCCTCCAATGTCAGAGCATGGGTTAGCTATGTCATCATCTAAAGCACTGAGAGAATGTCCAACAGAAAAAGGCTGAGGCCAGAGTGTTAGGGAGGCTTCACATAGAAATGGATGCATTTAGCATTCTTTCTGTAACAGACATTCAGGGAGAAATAACTATACTAACACTTCTCTCCAATAGACCACTTCTGTGGGTCAGAAGGGCACTCCTGGGCGCTGTCAAAACTCAGAAAGCAATAGACTTTTCTTTTTGTTTAATTTACATCCAAGTTAGTTAGCATATAGTATAACAGTGATTTCAGGAGTAGATTCCTTAAAGCCCCTTACCCATTTTAGCCCATCCCCCTTCCCACAAGCCCTCCAGTAACCCTCTGTTTGTTCTCCATATTTATGAGTCTCTTATGTTTTATCCCCCTCCCTATTTTTATATTTTTGCTTCCTTTCCCTTATGTTCATCTGTTTTGTATCTTAAAGTCCTCCTATGAGTGAAGTTCTATGATATTTGTCTTTCTCTAATTTCCCTTAGCATAAAACCCTCTAGTTCCATCCATGTAGTTGCAAACGGCAAGATTTTCTTCTTTTTGATTGCTAAGTAATACTCCATTATATATATATATATATATATATATATATATATATCACATCTTCTTTATCCATTCACCCATAACAATGGACTTTTTAAAAATGACATTATAATGCACAAATAGTATTAATTCAACAAATGGCGCTGTAACCAATGGATGTCTATATGCAAAATAGTGAACTTCAACTCTTACATTGTAAATTACACAAAAATTAACTCAAAATGGATCACAGACCTAAAGAAAAACCTAAAAATTTAATGCTTCAAGAAAAATACACAAGGGAAAGTTGGGAGGATCCTGGGTTAGACAAATTTTTCTAGATATGAAACCAAAAGCACAATCCATGGAAGAAAAAAATGACAAATTGGACTTCATCAAAATTAAAGTTTCTCTCTTTGAAAGACCTGTTCAAGAGTATGAAATATGAATCACAGATTAGGAGAAAATAGTCGAAAATAGTATAAAACAGATTAGGAGTAAATCCTATATCTGATAAAGTATTTGTATCCAGAATGGAGGACTTACAAAATTCACTAGTAAAACGAACAATCTAACTTTTCAAAGATGGGTTTCATCACTTCATGTTTCACTGAAGAAGATATACAGATGGCAGATAAGTACATAAAAACAAGCTCAACATCATTACTCATTAGAAAAATGCAAATTAAAACCACAATGCAATAACTATATATATACCTCTTAGGATGGCTAACATTGAAAAGCCCAACCATACTCTTTGCACAAATACGGAAAAACTGGAATTCTCACACACTATTGATGTGACTGTAGAATGGCACCATTACTCTGGAAACAGTTTGACATTTTCTTAAAAAGTTACACAACACACACACCTCCCATTTGATCCGGCCATTCCGCTCCAGGTATATACCCAAGATTAAAGACAGCATATGTCCATACAAAGACATGCACACAAATGCTCACAGGAGTTTTTAAAATGTGGTATAGCCATATACTGGAATAGCATTCAATAATAAAAAGAATGAACTGCTGATGCATGCAACAGCATGAAGAATACTGAATGAAAGAAACCAAACAAAAAAGAGTACATTCTGTCTAGAAAAGGCAAACTAATCTATAGTGACAGAAAAGTGATCAGGGGTTGCCTGGGGGCAAGGGTAAGGAAAATAGGACAAGTGATAGGGAAGGATTACCACGGGGCATGAAAGTACAAACAATTAAATGGAAAAAGAATATTCTTTTTAACTAATGGTGCTAGGACAACTGGATATCCACATGCCAAGGAATGAAGGTGGCCTGTACCTTATACCATATGTAAACATGAACTCAACATGGATCAGAGACCCAATACAGAGCTAAAACTATAAAATTCTTAGAAGAAAGCATAGGAGTAAGTTTTCCTGACCTTGGGTTAGACAATGGTTTCTTAGGTAGGACATCCAAGTGCAAGATATGACATCAAGTACAAGAATATGTACAAGCGACAAAAAAAAAAAAAAAGTGATAAGTTGGACTGCATCAAAGTTAAAAACTTTTAAGGTAGGAAAACAGAGTCTATACCTCACCACCCAGATACCCTTTCCCAAGGGCCGCTGTCATCAACTTTCCCCTTCGAAGCCTCAGCTGGCTTCCCAGTGCCTTCAGAATAAAACTCAAGCCTCTCCACCTGGCTTTCTGGGCTACCTGGGGTCCCTTTCACTGCCTCCATATTAATTTATCCAAACCTCTTTTTCAAGCTTCCATTCTTTAAACCTGCTCATCCAGTCAGGCCTGTCTCCTCACCATGGCTTTGCTCATGCTGTCATCTCTGCTTGGAAAGTCTCTCTTCACCTAGCCACTCATTCAAACCTTTACTGAATTATTCCTAGGGCTGGGATTATCTCCAGGTGTTCAGGATTTCCCAAAGTAGCTCCCTTGGGCTACAGGTGGGCTATGGAACCCAGTGTACCTGGTGAAAATGAACCAGCCATAGGAGCTGAAGGAAAGAACTTTTCCCAGGATGATCTTGACATGAGCATTGATCCCTCTAGTCTCAAAATTCCTATCTTGAGTATTATCTTAATACTTATCTATGCCCTTGAACAATTAGATAAACTTTCATATACTTATATCTTGTCACTTGCAGTAAGTCTGTAAGCTCCACTCCAGCAGGATCTGACACTTTTATGTTCCCCAAAGGGCCTAGCAAAGTTCCTTGAACCAAATAAACACTCAACAAATATCTGTTGATTTAGTCTAATGAGTTGAATTGGAAGTTGCATTTGATCACCTCAATTTCATCACCTATAAAATGGGAATAATATCCCCACATGCTATAATAAACATGTGAGAGCACTTCACAAAATATAAAAGCACGCCAAAATGACACCAAGGCGTACCAGTAGCGTGTGGAGTTCATGGGCCCACGGCCTAGGCATCCTGCTCTGTTTGCTTGATGTTCCCACTAGATCTCTAGGATCCCCTCCCTCCCCTCTACACCCCTACCCTGTGTTTGCCTTCCCTTGGCATCACTTGGCAGAAGCTGAACAAGTCACTTACATCCCGACTCTGTCTCCTTGGTCATGAAATGAGAGGACTGTCTAAAAACCTTCCTAGCTCTGATGTTGCATGATTCTAAACAGGCTTGGATAAAAGCCTACACACAGGACTCAACGGAAACACTCATTTAATTAACTGGTAATAATTTACAACCATTTCCCTTCACAAAAGGCATTAGAATTGATCATAGACAGGAACCTTCTGTCTACTTAATATTCATCTTGTCCTGGGATAAGCAGAGGGATCTAGCATATGAAAAGAAAAAAAAAAAACAATCCTTTATTTGGGCAAAAGTAGAAGTTCACCTAGACTCTGGGCCTTGAGCCAAACATCTGTGAGATTCAGATTTTTGGCTTGGTGGCTTGTTTCTATAACTTTTCTAAGTCCTGCTCTCTAGCAATAAGTAACCACCTAAAACCGTGATAAAGTATTTCACAATTCTCTTTCAGCTGAAACTATCAGGCTTAAGAATGAAAGTTCATATCTCCAACAAGGAAATATACAGCTGTATTCTTTAATAATACAAATAACAGCTACTGTGTCTTGAGTTTATCAATATGTAGGAGCTAAGTGCCTGACCTACATTGTTTCTCACCTTCACCACCTGCAAGTATCACCACCACCACTATACGGACGGGAAAAATGGAGGCTCAGAGAGGTAATGGAACTGACCAAGGACACCAGCAGTGAAGGCCAAGACAAGACCCAGATTCAATGAAGATCACATATTGGTTCCATAGCAGCCTGTCTCAAGGCTGCAATGTGTGACGGCATCTGTCTATGGGTTACCGCAGGCTTACCCCTTGCCTTTTGCTCCCCTGATGCCAGCTTGCCTGTGTTTCTGGCATGGTAGGTCATCACATCACCTGTTTCCTTTGGGAACTCAGGCAAGACTCATGCCATCAGCACCTGAGGATGTTCCCTGTCAAATGCCAGTTTTCCTCAGTGTTCCAGGCTCGCCTCCTCACTGCCAAGGCCAGTGGTAGTGGCACCAGCCTGACGGTGTCACTAGATGGCTCCCCATGGTGGGTACGAGGCAGGAGCTGCTAAGCATAGCAAATCTGTGCTGGAGCTGGTAAAAAGCAGTGGGCAGCTCAGGACCCATTAGTCATCTGCCTGGAGGACCCGAGTCAGTGTCATGTGCTGTAGACAGACAACGCATCCCCTCGCTGTGGGAAGGCATTTATAGGAAAAGGGGGTGAATGAGGCAAATCCCACAGCCCTGCTGATTTTCTATTTTCATCTAGCAATCAGACAAGTTTTAGGAGTTAAAAACACACTAAGAGGTATCACAGATTAAAATTATCAGAAAAAGGTGGCAAAAACTGAACAGAAGAGTGAGGCTTACCAAATCTGACTCAAGTTGAAAGTGAAGGAAGATACTATCTCTATTTTAGTGATTATGTCCTCATCTCGCCAAGTCTGGGCCTTCCATTAGGGTCAGAAAAGGGGATGGGCATAGAGCCCCAGGCTGTGACCACACCTCTGGTGGGAGGACATCTGGTGGACTAGCCTTTAAGTTTTTTGTTTTTTTTTTTTCATATCTATGGTTCCAAATCAGAAGTGATTTCTGAACTCCATTGAGCAAGTGAAGACGTTTCAATAGTACTAAAGAATCTGTCTCTGAAATTCACACTTAAGGCTCATGATAACTCTTCACGAGCCCAGCTAAACATACCCACAAAACCATTATAAATTTAACTGACACTCCATTACCTCTATGTTCTAGCATAAACGACGTATCTCGGGCGAAGTTAAAATCTGGTGCATTAAAATTAATTTTTCAAAGTTTCTCTGCCCATAAGGAAAAATCAAGATTGATTGATTGAAGAGTCAAGATTGGATATCTCTGAGGAGAGGTTTTGTTTTCTCTGCCAAAAGTGGGCTAAGGACAGATAGAAATGGTCTTCTGGAGAAGTGCTGTGTCTCTCTGTCAGTCTTTGACTCCACTATCTAAGGGACTGAAAATGTAAATTAAATGAAGGTCGCCTTAGGCTCTTCGAAATGTTCCACTATGGTTCCTCCCCAGTTACATCCCAGGTAGTTAATTCTGTGCTTACCTGATGCATCCTCTGTGAATGAGGACAGAGGCTGTGAAGGCCCCTGCCCAGGCCCCACTGCAGTCCAGAGAGGCGAGCGCTCCTAATGGACCAAAAGGGGCAGGCCAAGCCCTTCTGAAGAAGCCAAACACCCACCCTGGAAACCGGCAAAGGCTTCTCTGAATAGCACCCTCCAAAACCGAGGAGGCACCTTCCTTCTCCTCCAATAGGATGTCCCCGAGGACCTCACACCAAAGCAGATCCTGAAGTGAGAGAACCATAGTAATTGTGTTCCTTCACCATACCGCATATCCCCCATATCAAAGAACACTTTAAAGGAGCACTTTCTTCATGATCTCAACCCTTCTCTTTCCTGCTCCATAGACCCTTCCAGAAAGAGAACATACACTCCACTTGCCAGGATGAGGCACTAGATGAAATGGACAGGTGGCTGTTTGACCCTGGCTACAGAAGACAAATGCTGTCCATGCCCAACCTCCTACTCAGCAGCCTTCCAGTCTCCTTCCTTTTCCACAGCCTCTGTGGCTGTCTGGTAAGAGGTGTCAGTGCCACAAGAAGCCTCCTCCTCTGAAGGGAAGCTCCCACAAAAAAGGGAAAATAGCAGGAGATAGAGTCTAGTAAGTTTTGCCACAGATGTTAAGTTACTTTTCTAGAGCGAACAGGGATATATCAAATATTTGTAATGAAATAATTATCCCCCACTGCTCTGCCCCCATCCTAACATTTTAAACTGAAGATGTCAGATTATTTTTTAAAAGGATATAAATATACCCAGAATTATTCTACATTGTTGACTCTCACTATCCATCATAATGGAGGAAGAAGGCAAAAGCTCTAGCAAAACCAAATCAAGGAATAAGCCAAAACTACATATTTAGCATACTTAAGCATTCAGGATGCTTTACTCGCTTATACTTAAATGGCCATTGCTCAGGCTCTAGGTCAACTGGAAAAGACTCTAAATTTCAAGGGACACCAGAAAATACCTCCAGCCCAAGTGTCTCTCCCAAATGGTTATGACACCTGTACTCTTTTTGGTCTTCCAGAAGGAAGGAGAAATGAAAGCTCTACAGAAGGGACATTTATGCCCTTCCTAGAAATTCAGATAGCTTTCCAGGTAGACCAGAAGAGGAAGTATATACTAATGCATAGAGGACCTGTTGGTATTACATACGGTTGAATGCAGACTCTGTCAATGAAACAGGTCAAGAACGACGCTGGAGAGGAAAGGGTATTCGATCAATCATTGCCTCATGGCACAATGGAAAGTTAGCCCTTATCCTAGGACAATGGAGAGCCACTGAGGGGGTTCAGTCAGCAATGTTACAGGATCACATCTATATGACAGGTCCCTACCTATGGAGTGTTGGGGTTATAAGGAGAAAGAAGCTGGTGGTGGGCATAAACATTCAAAGAATAGTCCAGCAGTCTTAGGGAAGGATGGCACTGACTTGAGCTAAGCCAGCAGCAGAGGGAATGGAGAGGAGGAGGCAGACAGAGGAAAGACAGGGGAGAGAGAAGCAGCCAAACCTTGTAACCGAAGTGTAATGGAAGATGAAAGAGAAGTAGCCACAGAGTCTCTAGGGCCAATGGTGGTCTCTGGTGCCATTAACCGAGACAAGAACTCCAAAGGGATGAGCAGATTTGGAGGAGAGATGGAGTTTAATCATTACCCATGTCAATCGACCATCTACGGCTTAACAACTGCAAATGAAGAACGAGGAAGGCCAGAAAAATATAAAATACAGCCCAGTACAGTCTCAGCCAAAAAGGTAAGGACAACATTAAAAGCACATGCAGATCAAGAGAAGGAACAATCAAGTTATAATAAGTGGAAGGGGAGGCCACTGTGAGTCAAGAGAACATCACGAGCAGAGGTAGAACAAATATCGGAATACAAACTAGACCAGTGTGCATGGAGGAGTGTCCATTCAGAGGACTAAGAGAAGGTTGGAGGCAAAACCATAGAAGCTGCTGCACTGGGAAAACTTTAACCTTATTATGCATGCGAAGAGCCATCACTAGATGTTTCTGATTATGCAAATTAATGGAGAGTAACAAGTAAAGGGGGCATTTGGTCTATTAGACCAATGAATGGGGAATCACTATGGTCTAGAAATATGAAAAGTTTCATAAAGGTAGAATCAGCAGAAATTAAAAATAATTTGAAGTGAGTAAACAAAAGTAGTAGAAAGGCAAAGGAATATTGAATTTTGGAGCTGGGTAACCTAGGGTCTATGACCCACAGGCCAATTTCAGCCCACTGCTTATTTTTGTAAGTAAAGTTTTATTGAAACACAGCACACCTATCTTTGTTTACATATTATCTATGGGTATTTTTGCGCTACAAAGGCAGAGGTAAGTAGTTATGACCGAGACCTTATGGCCACAAAGTCAAAAATAGTTACTGTCTGGCCCTTTACAGAAAAGTCTGCCAACCTCTGTTGCCATCAACCAACCAAGGAACGCAGGGGGAAGGAACATGTTTTAGAAGGAAGGAAATGAGTTCAAATTTGGACACAAGGTACTCAAATAGAAACATCTAGCAAGAAGTTAGAAATAAGGACAAACTATGAAGATAGGGATGGGGTTCTTATCTGGGAATCTTTCTCAAAAGTTGATCACTAAGAGCCACTAAATTTTTCAAGAAAGAGCACAGGAAAGGGAGAATCAGGAAAGGAAATTCATTTAGGAGATGGAAGAAAGAAGAACCAGAGATGCAATCTGAGAGGTGAGTGGCCTCACCCAGGTGCGGTGTTGTGGCACATGAGAGAAAACAGCTTCAAAAGAGAAGAGAAGGGGCGCCTGGGTGGCGCAGTCGGTTAAGCGTCCGACTTCAGCCAGGTCACGATCGCGCGGTCCGTGAGTTCGAGCCCCGCGTCAGGCTCTGGGCTGATGGCTCAGAGCCTGGAGCCTGTTTCCGATTCTGTGTCTCCCTCTCTCTCTGCCCCTCCCCCGTTCATGCTCTGTCTCTCTCTGTCCCAAAAATAAATAAACGTTGAAAAGAGAAGAGAAGCCACACGCTGCACAGGTGGAGGAAGGTAAGGGCCCTCAGGCTTGGGAACTGGGAGGTAACAGAAGGACTTCTTCCAGGATACCCATCCCATCTTTAGCAGCTCTGTTGGAAAGGTCCTCCTCATGCTAAGCTAAAGTGCATCCAGATCCCTGTACCTTCCCCTGCAAGTTCAGTTCCACCTCTACAATTTACCCTGCCAAGATAGGGACAGAGAGAACAGCACAAAGGCAGGAAGGAACATGTAGTTTAGTTAAGTTATACTATATAGTTTGAGTTTTGAAGGTAAAGCTAGAAATGCAAGGTTTGGATGCCAAGTTGAGTTTAAATTTAAGTGTAAAAAATGAGACTAGTAATAGTAAGGAGAGGCTAGAAGACAAGCTAGCAGGGAGCAGACTGGGCTGGGTTATAGCGGGCACAGTTAAGGGTCTATTCCAACCATACAGGTTGGCAGTGGAGGAAACAGGAGGAAAACACTGTAAGGAGCTCAGCGTGACTTGGAGACTAAGGGTTCAAGATGATGAAAAGCCAAAAAGGCTCCAGGATCGGAAGCTCGTAAGACAGCCTGGAAGAAGTAACAGAATCCAGAAGGTCAGTTGGGTGTGGATGACTCTAA
Source organism: Leopardus geoffroyi (assembly GCF_018350155.1). Classification (NCBI taxonomy): domain Eukaryota; kingdom Metazoa; phylum Chordata; class Mammalia; order Carnivora; family Felidae; genus Leopardus; species Leopardus geoffroyi. Next base: position 108,152,750 of record NC_059337.1, on the reverse strand, counting down.
TTTATAAACATCTTGATTTTGAAAGGACAGGTTCAGGTAGAAATGTTTGGCCAAAAGATAGATGGGTCTGAAACGTAGAACAAAGGGCCAGGCAGTTTTAAGCGTCACCCACGCAAAAGTACAACTGAGCCACGAGATAGTTGATCCCAAGGACAGAGGGTACAGTTGAAAGAGCAAAGGGTCAAGGGCCAACACCGTGTTTAGAGGATAGGAGAAAGCAGAACGAGCAAAAGAGAAAGAAGAGAGTGCAGAAAGACACCACAGTCACGTGAGGCACCCTGAGCCGTTCCACGTGCTTTTTTGCCATCTATCTTCACAACTGCCTTCTGAGTAAGGAGAAGCAGAGCACCATTATCCCCACCGTACTGCACAGTCACCCAGAGGGAAAAGACGTAATACATTGGCGGCAGGTTAACCTAGGTTTGGATTTTAGGGCCTCAACTACCATTCCCACCATCCTGTAAAGAGAATCCTACAGCATTTATGTCTTTTAGAGAAGCCTGATTAATGAATATTTACCACACAAGAAGGTTTCATGAAGTTTACCTACTCCATTCTCTTACTTCTTCCTAAAGCGTCTGCTTTTAGGAACTAGTTTCCATCCACAGCTGCAACCCAACGAGGGCGTCCGCCAGCTGACAGGCTGACAGCAGACCAGTTTCTAAACATCAGGTGAAATTAAAACCAGATCCGCTTTCAGATACAACTGGCTGGTAGGACTTTCAACTGGATATTAAATGAAATGGTGAGTTTGGGCCATTGATGGGCTTAGGAAGTAAGAAGAGAAACCTGAGACAGAATCCCCCCCCCCCACCACCACTTCCCACCCCAGATCTAAATCGGAGCTTCTCAAACACCTGAACCAGGACTCTCTGGGGGCTTTTCAGGGAAATGGAAAACCCATCCCACACTACTTCCTTCTTTTAAAGCAGCAAATGACAAGGCCCTGCCAGCCTCGCCTGGTCCTATAAGAAACTGCTAATATTTATTCTATTTCTTCTACCTAGCAACACTTTCAAACTCTTAAAAATGCCTTCATAGGGTGCCCTGAGTGGCTCAGTTGGTTAGGCATCTGACTCTTGACTTCAGCTCAGATCATGAGCTCCTGGATCGTGAGATCCAGCCCCGCGACAGACTGCGCTGACAGCACAGAGCCTGCTTGGGATATTCTCTCTCTCTCTCTCTCTCTCTCTCTCTCTCAAAATAAGAAATCATTTTTAAAATGCCTTCATTAGGGCAGGAGGTTTTTTTAGGGCAGTAAAACTCTTCCATATGATACTATAAGGACACGAAGCATTTGTCAAAACCCTTAAAACTTCACAGCACAATGAACCTGAATGCAGTTAAAAAAATAAAAAGCATTTAGGAGGTCAAGAGATCCCAGGATGGAATGCAGACCACAACATGAGAATCAACCATATTAAAATGTATGAAATCACCTCACCGAACGGAGTAGGGGAAAAGGTGCTGAGCTAAGTAACTCTGGGAGTGAAGACTCTAGGCAAAAGGAGGCACTTAACTGTAGCTAAAGTTGAGCAGTGGGAATGATCCCAGCTGACCGTTCTGACACCGCTATACGTGTGAGCAATGGATGGATGGAGGGTGGTGGGAGGGAGCTTCTCACTGTTGCATGGGAGTCTGCAGACAAGGGGAGAAAGGCCAAAATCACCCATGTAGTACTGCATTGGAGTTGGAGACATCCATATGAACTCATGTTTGCTAATACAGCTACATATGGATATACACAGAAATACAGGCATGTGTATACATAAAAGTTAGGACACATAAATCCATTTCCTTGACCTGTCAGCTGGAACGCCCTGCACCCAATGAGCAACATGCACACGCAGCTTCCAGAACTTGGTTTCTAATTCCATTCTCTGATAAAAGGAACCAGGGTTCCTTGAAAAAATGGCTGATTCCAGGGATGCATTAAGGAATATATACAATGAGCCTGGAACACCAGGTAGTGCCAGCAAGAGTAAGAAAGCATTAAGGGGCACCTGCGTGGCCCAGTCAGTTGAGCGTCTGAATTAGGCTCAGGTCATGATCTCACCATTTGTGAGCTTGAGCCCCACATCAGGCTCTGTGCTGACAGCTCAGAGCCTGGAGCCTGCTTTGGATTCTGTGTGTGTGTGTGTGTGTGTGTGTGTGTGTGTGTGTGTGTGTGTGTCTGCCCCTCCCCAACTTGTACTCTGTCTCTCTCTCTCTCTCTCAAAAATACACATTTAAAAATTAAAAAAAAAAAAGAAAGTCTTAAAAAAAAAACCCACAACGATGGAGGTATTTCACAAAAGGATAAAGGGGCCGCTGAAAGAGTTCCCAAAAACCAAAACTGGAAGAGTTTGAGCAAAAAAATAATGTAGAATTGTATATAACCTGAAGTATAAATATTCATAAGTCCACAGGGAACTAAATAAATGACTGAATACATACATACATACATACATACATACATACATACATACATACATTGGGAGAAGGGGCAAGTCTCCAATGCAGAAAATTATCAAATAATGTATGTACATACTGCCCCCCTCCTGGAGGTGGGCCATAACTTATCACACCTTAAGTGTGAGCTCTGCATAGTGACTTCCTTCCAAAGAGTACAGTGCAGAAACGGAGGAAAAGGAGTAAGTGCAGGGGAGAAACCTTACAAACATTAGCTCAGCCACGTGATCAAGGTCCACATCCACAGGATTAAATCATGTTGATAGTATTCCTGTATGTAATGTGTAGCGATGTAATTGATGTGACGTAATGAAATACGGCACTTTAATTCTGTGGTCTTCCTCTGCAAAAGCTTTCCATAAGCCCTGTCTAACCACAGAGAAATATTAGGCAAACCCAAATTGAAGGATATTCTACCTGACTTGTATTCCTCAAGCTTTTAAGCTCACCAAAAACAAAGAATGTCTAAGAAACTGACAGTCTCAAGGAGACTAAGGAATAATGACAATAAAATACAGTAAAACCTTGGTTTGTGAGCATAATTTGTTCTGGAAACATGCTTCTAATCCAAAGCACCTGTGTATCAAAATGAATTTCAAGAACCATTGGCGCAGTTGTGATCATGTGACGTTTGGCATCACGTACTACTCGTTTTGCAAGACATCGCTCGTTTATCAAGTTAAAATTTATTAGAACTGTTTGCTCGACTCACGGAACCCTCGCAGAAAAAGTTATGCACAATCCAAGGTTTTACTATGGAATGTAGTATCCTGGATGGAATCCTCACACAGAAAGGGCACATTGGGTAAAAACTGATGAAACCTGATTAACCTATAGAGTTTAGGAATAATACATCATTATTGGTTCATTAGCTGTGACAAATGTATCATGCTAATGTAAGATAGTAATAACAGAGGAAACTGGGTGTGGGGTGTATGGGAATTCTCTGTACTAGCTTTCCAATTTTTTTGGAAATCTGCAATTATTTTAAAATGTCTATTTAAGGGGCGCCTGGGTGGCGCAGTCGGTTAAGCGGCCGACTTCAGCCAGGTCACGATCTCGCGGTCCGTGAGTTCGAGCCCCGCGTCGGGCTCTGGGCTGATGGCTCAGAGCCTGGAGCCTGTTTCCGATTCTGTGTCTCCCTCTCTCTCTGACCCTCCCCCGTTCATGCTCTGTCTCTCTCTGTCCCAAAAATAAATAAACGTTGAAAATAAAATAAAATAAAATAAAATAAAATAAAATGTCTATTTAAGAAAAATGTCTTTTAAATAAAAACTGCCTGGGGCGCCTGGGTGGCTCAGTCAGTTAAGCGTCTGACTTCAGCTCAGGTCACGATCTCACAGTCCGTGAGTTCCAGCCCCGCGTTGGGCTCTGAGCTGATGGCTCAGAGCCTGGAGCCTGCTTCTGGTTCTGTGTCTCCCTCTCTCTCTGCCCCTCCCCCGTTCATGCTCTGTCTCTCTCTGTCTCAAAAATAAATAAACGTTAAAAAAAATTAAAAAAAAAAAACTGCCTCCACTGAGGGCTAAATCTAGGTAACTTTTAGAGAAATTAAAGTCTGAATTAGTAACAATATTATGGTTGATAAATTTGATTCTGTCACCAAAGGGATGAAAAGAAAGCCAGAGACAGCTGTGCTAAAGAACACCTGACCTTTTTAGACTGTGTATGTAACATTACCATATGAAGGCTGAGATGTCCCGTTCCTAACCTGCCCCATCTGGCGTGGTGTTAGCACATTGAACCTCAGCCAGCTTTCATGCTGCGGTGTTCTGTTACCCCACACTTCTGGAGAAGGCCCACAGTGAGAACCCCAAGACTTGTTTTATTTTAGAAAAATTCCTTTCTCTACTTGCTCTTAGACAAGTTGTTAATAGGGGGTCTTCCCTTAAGCTAAAAGTAGAAAAAAAAAAAGACAAAGTGAGGGAGAGAGGGACAAAGAAAAGAAAGGGGGGAGAGAGAGGAGAAATCAGCTACAAACGGCTTCCAACTACCATCTAACATAATGAGTATTTTTTTTTTAAGTTGAGGCTGTGTAATGCAAATGACATCATGCCCATTACACTATCTGATTTCACCAAGAGTTGTAGAAAAAATCTGAACAGGAACGCCTCATCTAAAAAATGGATGGACTCAGAGGAGGGGTTCAGCCCCACTTTTCATTTTTCTGCTCAATGCCGAGGGAGTAAGAGCTGTAAGAACTTCTCCAGGTCCCTGCCCCCTGAAGCCGGAGTCTCCCGCTGTACTTCCACACAAATACGGGCCCCCAGCCCAGGCCCAGTAAACAGCAGCCAATTTAACCAGCTCCTCCGGCGATGGACTCCAATGCCCACTCAACTCTGGCAACCACTATAATTATTCTTCCTTCACTGTTCTCATTACTCCATCCTACTCTGTCCACCCAACCACCTAAGTAACTGTGTAATTTGCTTATGAGCAACTCATTAAAAAATATAATTTTCTGCATACATATTGTATCATATTATCTATGCACCAGTTGTTTTATATAAAAAAAATATGTTTTTTACTGAGAACTTTGTCATCTTCTTATCAAATGTTTTTCTTTTTCATGCACTGCACTGGTTAGTCGCTATCAATAATCTGAGCCTTCTGGAGAAACTACTCCCAGAGCCAATGCATTAAACACTTAAAACGTAGGACTTTGGAGTTGATTTGAAAGCCAAATGCCCAAGAAAAGAACAATGACTGCAATTATATTTATCAATATATACTATATTCCACAACAGAGTCCATTTACCAGAAGTTATATAATAAAACTGCAAGATGGAAACAGGTTAAAATAAAAAAAAAATCAGAATGGGGAAAATGAAATAGGAGATCAAGACCAAGGGCCAAGTTCAAATGTAAATTTAACTCTTATCAAAGTTGAGCTGCGAATTTGAATCTGAATTTCTAAAGCAAAGCAGAAAGGGAACCTGCCTCACAAACATGATTCACATTAACTGTAATGAAACTACACCAGTTTCTCAAGAAGAAACTTCCAAGGACCTCCCAAGGTCCTTCCAAGGACCTTAGGTCTAAAAAAAAGAAAGAAAAAAAAAATGTTCCTAATGTAGTGTTTCTCGAAGTGTGGTCCCCAGACTAGCAACATCAGTATCACCAGGGAATTTCTTAGAAATGCAAAGTCTAGCCCCACCCTTAATGTAGTGAATCAGAAACTCTGGGGTGGGGCCCAGTGATCACATTAACAAGCCCTCTAGGTGACTCTGACGCAGGCTCACGCTGGAGTTTCAGAACCACTGCTTCAAGGGAGTCTTCACATAGGATACATCGGAAGTGGTTACAAACCTTGGAAATATCCCAACCATAAGTCAGTGCTGTATTTTACACAGCAAATTCTAGTCGTGTTCGTCAGAGTAAAGCAGATTTATAAAATCCAAAACCCTATGGCCAAGTACACAGATTGGGTGACAAGAGTGGGCTAAAGTAGGTTTCCCAGGGACTGGCACATAGTAGACGGACGTACACAAGGGTTTTGAATAAATGAATGAGGACTACATGCACGCATGCATTGTTCAATACCCTTCAAACAATTCCCCATAAGTACCAATTATTATCAGCTGTGCTTTGGATGCCCCCATCAACTATATCACCTTCAAAGGCTGCAAACATTTTTAATGACTTTATTTTAGAAGGAAGAAATCACCATTTATAATCAAATATCTTTGTATTTTTAATTTTTGTTTAATTGCAAAAACATTTCAACCTCCATAGCACACTCCAGCTATCAACCCATGTTAGGTCCATAGCCAGGAGGTAATTAGTACCAGCCCTAGTTCTACGGAAGGAAAATACCTACAGGAGAGCTCCATGAGTTGCCAAAAGGCACATCAGCATTAAATCCTCTGACCTCTGGCCTAGTTATCCTTCCTTTGTTATTTCACAAACATAACATGTGTCTGCTGGGCAGTGACTCCATAAAGTCAGCCCTGCCTTTAAAGGCTTCCCTTACAAATCCTTCTGGAGGATCCGCCTCCTATCTCCATTAGGCACAAGGAACATTAGCATGAAGCCTTGTACCCAGGTAGGACACACCCCAGGATCAAAGGAAGGCAAGATCATCTTAGAAGATGGTTTCTTCCTTTTTTTTTTTTTTTTTTTTTTTTTCATAATGAAGACTAATTCAGAGAATTCTGGTAATAGCCAGGGAAGAGCGAAGGGTGGGCTATGTCAGGAACCTATAGCAGATGCTGGATTAGGGGGTGCTGTAATGCACACACGAGGGCTCATCCAGGTTAAAGCACTTCTGCTCTGCCTGGTTGGGTCACAGATTCCTCTGGCTCCTTCCCTAGAAAATCCCATTTCACAAGGCTCTCAGACACCTGGAGGCTCCTCCAACGACCCCAGGTTAGGAGCGTATAGTCTATCTGGGTAACACATTACTTGTAGTTGTTACAAGAAGGTCAAAAGCAGGACATAATTCTGCTCTGGGTGGAATTCTTTCTAGAATGATTCCAAGTCATAGAACCTCTGACGGGGTCAGAGTTAACATTCATTCATCCAATTAGTCATCCAGGAGACATTTACTGAGCACCTACTGCATGCCAGCCACCAAGCTGGGTGCTGAGCACAGGGAAATCTCAGGACAAGAGCGGCACCCAGGGACAACTTGGGCATGCCGCACCTTTTGTACGTGACCTTACCCATCGTGACCTGTGTGACAATTACATCAGGGCTGACCTCCAACACACACATACACACACACACATGCAATATTCGAGTCGCACCACCTCATGTTGGTATTCCTGGGTGCATGTCCTCTGGAGATGTTGAGTCAGACATGGACATTTAGATTGGGGTAGGGCAGATGACACCGGGAATTACTAGCTGACTCTACTCTGTCACTGTGGTTGTAATGCATGCTTTCTTCACCTTCCTGTCTCTTTCCCCTTTTCCTGTTGTTCTTTGTCACACCTTCTGCCTTCTCTTAGCTCTACATCCCCAACCTGCCAAAGTAGGAAAGAGTCCTGCTTATGACCCTTGGGCCACCAGTTCCAGATGCAGTAAAGGGGTGGAGCAGTGGAGTATGTGAGAAAGTAGATACATTCAGGAAAAGAAGAGTTTCCCTATTCATCCAAATACTTGTTTCAGACATGTCACGCTTGGTGCCTCTTAGTGCTATTATTTTAGAAGGAAAGGGGCACCTGGGTGGCTCAGTCGGTTGAGCGTCCGACCTCGGCTCAGGTCATGATCTCACGGTCCGTGAGTTCGAGCCCTGCGTCGGGCTCTGTGCTGACAGCTCAGAGCCTGGAGCCTGCTTCGGATTCTGTGTCTCCCTCTCTCTGACCCTCCCCCATTTATGCTCTGTCTCTCTCTGTCTCAAAAATAAATAAACATTAAAAAAAATTAAAAAAAAAAAAAAAGAAAGAAAGAAGGAAAGACCACAGCAGAAGGAGCCACCACTCTCAACAGAGAAGAACGCTGTGGTTTAAGGCTGAAGTTCTAGGGTTCCATTTTCATCATCATTACACTGATGAGCCTTTGGCAACTGAGGCAAGTATAAAAATACACATAAACATAGAATACAGAGATGCTGAAGGATTGCTGGTTATAGAAGAAGGGTCCACAGCTGGCTGGGTACAAGCTCCCTTGCCTAATGAATACCATCCGTATTCCCAAAGCAATTAACAATAAGGTTGAAATGACCGACACCTGTGTCCTTATATTCACGATGCCCATGAACTCTGAGGCCAGAGTCCCCAAAATGCCAGAGGTCGAGCTGGGTTCACCCGAAGTGGCCATCAGCCAACCTACAGCCTCCACTGCACTTCCTCACGGATGCCAGGTGAACTGGTGAATTACATGCTATTTTTCTCCTAACTCGGATCTGGCTCCTCTCCTGTTTTGCTTCCTTAGGAATCATTTTTTTTTCCCCAAAGAAATGAAGAAATAAACATGGAAACCATTTTACCAAAGTAGGAATTTGTCTAGTAGTTTGTTTAAAATGTCTTCAGATCGCTTCTCGGCCTTTTGGCTAAGATCAAGTGTAGTATCTGTTCTTATCAGTTTAAAATGTCTTCAGAGTTTTAGGAGTCTTTCCTTACTAGGAAAAAAAAAGGCCAAACTTTTGGCAATATACTAATTCTTTTCATCTTACTTGGTAAATTTCAACAACAGAAAAGACACCCTAGTAACCTAAAACTTCACATACCTTCCCAAGGTGTGTAGTTTGCACCTCCTACACACTATGGAAAAAACAGGGCTTATTTGCAAGGAGCTCTGCCCTCACAATCTCACCTTCTGACGGTCTGGAGGCAGCACATCGTCATTACCTCTTCAGATTGGGAAATTGAGACAAAAGGTAGAGAAGTTGCAGAACAAGGCTTTAGTAATTCCCAAGTTTCAGTCTTTCTTTCTTTCTTTCTTTCTTTTTTTTTTTTTTTTTTTTTGTTTTGTTTTGTTTTTTGAGAGACAGAGGGGCAGAGAGCAGGGGGAAGGGCAGAGAGAGACTCAAGCAGGCTCCACACACAGTGTCGGGCCCCACTCAGGGCTGTGACCATGAGATTGTGACCTGAGCTGCAATCAAGAGTCAGACACTTAACCGACTGAGCCACCCAGGTGTCCCTCAAATTTCAGTCTTTTGACTTAACCCTTTTTTTCTTTCCCTTCATTTCTTTAGTCATTACACCCTTCCCTTACCGTCACAGCCGGAAATGACCTTTCTTCTGAACTCCTGTAGGAATTGCAGCCTGAACAATGCATCTATTAGTCATGTAATGCCATGCTATTTAAATCCTGCATAATTATCTAACTCTTCCTGTGTTTATGTCTTGTTTCTTTGACTGAATGTGAAGTCCTTTGGGGCCAGAATTAAGTCTTAATGTGTCTTTCTGTCCTCACACCAACCCAGCACACAGTAGGACTCCAGAAAATACATGGTAATGTGATTTGTTTGGATTTTTTCAAATCTCAGAAGACACAGATGCCTGAAGCTTAAAAAAAATTAAACACAGAAATACATAAAGTTGAAAATAAAACTTCAGATAGGATTGCACAGAAGTGCATATAATTCGGCCTCAATCTATTGCCTTCCTTAGCACTGGAAAATACTCAAATTTACTTTAGAGCGTTCAGTTCTTTTTGTTAATAATTCATTCTCTTACCCAATGAAATATGTGAGTTATGTGTTCCCTCCCTCTACAGAAAGAGAAATTAACTTTTAATAGGTCATGCAGAAACACCAAACTAAATAGCAATCAATGAAATAACTTTGAAAAGTATAAATATATAAAGTAGCACCATAAATCACATCCATTGTCAAAGCTTTCTCCCTATTTTACTCCTTAAAGAGACATAAACTCAGCATTTTTTCCACACCATAAATAAATGACAAGACAATCCCAACAGAAGTCTTCAGAGATACTCAGATGAGATGCCCCCTGCATCTAGGAAGGCTGCTCAAAATATTTAGGACACTCTTCTATCTTTCGTGCTCATAAACATCCAAATACAATTTTTTATTCTACACATTGTCTCGTAATTCAGGGTGAATCTTACAAATTTCTCCAAGTGGAACCAAAGTCCTTTTTTCTACCCAATTTGGCCTTCCTCCACTCAGCTGGCCTTCACCATCAGGCCACTTCTGCCACCCACTCCCACACCCACACCCTGGAACTGCTCTGTCCTGAACTCCACACCACCCTGCAGCTCCCTGCCCTTCTCCCACTACACCTGTCTTTCACACTACAGAGCCTTCCCCAAACCATGAACTGTTTCCTTCCAGCCTCTTAGGCCCCTCCTGGCCACATTTCATTCCCAACTCTTATCAACTGCTCCCTGCAACATCCTCACACCTTGCTTTTCAGCCACATCTGATTAGAGAAAATCCACCCTGGACCAATCTCACGATCTGTTGCCTCTGCTCCGGCATACAGTGCCGGGAGCCATGTACACTGGGGCCCCTGTAAATTCAGTTTCTAATCTTGGCTGGGTCTCAGCACCTCTTCACTTTTCTTTCACTTTTTCTTGATCAGCTCCTCTGCCATGTCCTTCAGTGACTGGAATATTCCAAATAATCTCCATTTTTTCAAGCTCTCAATCCCATTTTACTTTGCCCGCTATCTCATCAAATGCTTATGGTGGCCTAGGGTTTGCTAGGTCTCCCCTCCCAGCTTCCATAACAACCACAGAGTCCACCTTCAGAACCATCCTTCTGAGATTTCTCTACGAAGGCCTTCTTTCACCGATCCCTCCATTTTTGACTGATCTTCCCTGGGACTCCATCCTTCATCTGTGTTCTCCTTGGGCATCAAACTACTCATACTGTTTTACCTACCACCTCTGTACAGATACATATCTCCAGTCACCCACCCTCCCAGAGCTTCAGACTCACATTCAGTTGGCTGGTGGACACGTGAAAAATCAATATATCACCTTAGCCCAATGTCAATTATTCCTCCTACATTCCCTAGATCCATAATGACACCAGAACTTTAGGAGACATTCTAGTCCCTTCCATCTCATCCATTTCCCCTAGCCAATTGATCAAAATCATATAGACTTCGCATCTTGGGCACTTCTCAAACCTATCTTCTCTCCAGCTCTGACTTTCACTCCTTTCTTGCATGTCTGATCCTTTATCTGGCCTACCATGAGAGCTTCCTGCCATCCAACTGCAAATCTATGGTCCACCATGCTGCCATGACAACCCATCCAAAATGCAAATCTGACCATTTACACCCCATTGTAATGGGGTTTTTCAATGGTTCCCCATCAGCTAAAGCATAGAGTCTAAGCCCTCGCATAGTATATATCTGAATGTTTGTGGGCTGGCCCCCAACTACACCAAACCCCTTACAGCCCTTGACTCCCACCCCATGCTTTATACTTGATCAATACTGAAACGCCTGAACTTACAAGCGTACATAGCTGTTTAACGCTTTAACATTGTAGGCTATTCCCTTAGCCTACAATCCTTTTCTTTCCCTCTTGTCCATTCATCAAATAAGTCTTACTCCTCATTCAAGACTCAGTGCAGGTGACTTCTCCAGGAAGCAAGCCTGATCTTGACCTCCTTCTCACATGCAGTAAGAGCCCGTTTTAGCAACCTGTCATGGCACTCATGATTTGATATTGACATCACCTGTACTCACATCCACATCCTCCTTAACATGACAGGCAACCACGAGACTGGGGCCATACTTTATCCATCTTTGTACCCTTAGGGATTAGCCCATTATCAGATACAAAGAGGATCATCAGCATTTGCTGTGGCTTCAACAGAATACACACCTTCGGGAATAAGCAGCCCAAGCATTAAGGAAAAGGGAACTTCATTTCCTCCTGTGATGAGCACTACATAGTGTTCTAGGGAGGAACACTTGATTACTCCACCTCCTCTGTGTCAGAGTCACATGAAACCTGACTTTTACAAATCTGTAATAATGTATGTGATCAGTCAAAACTGAGCAGTCTGTCCTCAAAACCTCTGTGGAAGAGAAGTTGGATTCATTATTCTGCTTAGGCTGGACTGAAATCAGTAAACAATGATACTACTCCAAACAGCAAAAAGTGTAAATCATCAAGGGTTTTTATTGTTTTTCTAAATGAATATCCTTTGAATATTCTAGTTTCCTCATTTCCCTTGACCCCTTTGTTTTCTTTTAAATAAATACAGAAGTCTCAAGAAGCAACTTGCTATTAAAACACATCCTTTTGATCACCTTCAATTTTATTTTCAGATTAATGCCCTAAAGTAACACAGATTCTGAAACTATGTCACTGATTTCATCAAGAGTCCTTTCTGGGGCGCCTGGGTGGCGCAGTCGGTTAAGCGTCCGACTTCAGCCAGGTCACGATCTCGCGGTCCGGGAGTTCGAGCCCCGCGTCGGGCTCTGGGCTGATGGCTCAGAGCCTGGAGCCTGTTTCAGATTCTGTGTCTCCCTCTCTCTCTGCCCCTCCCCCGTTCATGCTCTGTCTCTCTCTGTCCCAAAAATAAATAAATGTTGAAAAAAAATTAAAAAAAAAAAAAAAAAAGAGTCCTTTCTGTTTATGCTTTTATAACACTAAGTGCATATGTGTGGTAAAACTTAAATATGTGACCAGATGTAATCATATAAGTAATCAAGGAATATAGCATGTTTAATAATTTTTAAAGGTCCTTCAGAAAATGAGTCACCTTGACTTAGTTTCTTATTCCACACATGGAAATGTCCTTCTCTTGCCTGTGGGGGTAAGCATCGCTATTCCCATTTTACAGGTTGTAAAACTAAGGTTCAGAAAGCTTAAAAACATGTCCAAGTGGTGACCATGGGTTTCCATCTCCACTCTGTCTACTCCAAAGCCCAAGTTCAGAACACTCAGTTGTACGGCCTCTTCTCAAAAGAGGACATCCAGGGTATAAAATAAGCCTCACTGGCATTAAAGGAGACAGAGCTGAAAGTTTTAGAAAACCGACAAACAAAGTTCACAAATAATTGACTCTCTGGAATTCTGTTTCACTTGTTCCTGAAAGGTTTCACGTTGGTCAGGAACCCACTTCCTCTACACAAGAACAACCATTGTAATTATCATCTAGAACAAGCACCCTTAGCTTTTCATCTCTTATAAACGTTTCCATACTGTACTCCAACTTACAGACCCTCTATTCTTTTCCTCAGTAATGAAGTACCTCAAGAGGAAAAAGGCACAGAAAGGTAAAAGTAGGGGGATTCAATCCCCTTCACCCTCAAGCTCACATCTCTTGTCTTTCTCTCAAAAAAAGAAAAAAAAAAGTTAAACCTAAGAACTTCTCCAGGCACTGTGCTGAACAGAGTAGGGAAAGACATTGTGGGTATGAAACAAAAGAGAATTTCTTAATCCAAAAAAGATCACACCTGCTACAACCTCTGAATGGAGCTTCAAGAGCCAAGCAGATGGGAGTCACCTATGGTCTCCTGGGGTCTTTCATCATGGAATGACTCACACCACACTTCTCTGTGAGCTGCAATCATGTGAGTGAGCTGCACAGGTCTGTCGTTCTTGTTCTTTCTGAATGAGGGCTCCTATCCCTCCAATCCCTCTACAGTACTGATATCCAAGGTGTTTGGTCTACAGTGACCCTGTTCCACAAAGAAATATTCTAGTGAGTTCCATGGTATACAAGATAGTTAGAGTTTCCTACCACGATTCCAGTTGCACTAAACCTATGCTCCTTGAATTCTTCAGGCCACTGGAAGCCAAGTGGATAAGGCAACTGGGCAGCAAAATAAAAGGAAATCTTGTCCTTTGTTTTGATTTCATTTTTAAAAGTATTTATTTTATTTTATTTTTTATTTTTTTTTTAATTTTTTTTTCAACGTTTATTTTATTTTTGGGACAGAGAGAGACAGAGCATGAACGGGGGAGGGGCAGAGAGAGAGGGAGACACAGAATCGGAAACAGGCTCCAGGCTCTGAGCCATCAGCCCAGAGCCCGACGCGGGGCTCGAACCCACGGACCGTGAGATCGCGACCTGGCTGAAGTCCGACGCTTAACTGACTGCGCCACCCAGGCACCCCAAAAGTATTTTTATATTATCCAAGGGTACGGATCTCTTATTTCTCTGTCATCCAAATACACACACACACACACACATGGCTTAAGACTTTCTTCAAGAAATGTAAATATTTGGGGTGCCTAGGTGGCACCCCAGTTGAGTGATCGACTTCGGCTCAGGTCATGATCTCACAGCTCTTGAGTTCAAGCCCCGCGTCAGGCTCTGTGCTGACAGCTCGGAGCCTGGAGCCTCCTTCAGACTATGTGCCTCCCTCTCTCTCTGCCCTGACCCACTCGCATTCTGCCTCTGTCTCTCTCAAAAATAAATAAACATTAAAAAAAAAAAAAAGAAATGTAAATATTTAGTTCCAGGATACATTTTAGCCTCTGAGTTATTCTGATAATGTGAAGCAAGAAAAATAATTCAATTTACTCAACCTGTGTTCTTTCTTTTCCCTTTTGTGTTGTATCAGAAAACACTTTCAGATAGGCAATATAACGTTATTTGGTGTCTGAATGTTGTTGTTCCTGAATATAGAGACATGCTCAAATGATAAGATGATGTAATGCTACATCCACTATATAAAATGATACAGCAATTCTATGATGTTCCCGGTAAAAATTCTTATTTCACAGCTCTATAAAACTCCCTCTGTGGGAAAGTGGCTTTGATATTGTCCATCAAGACTCCTACACTCAAAAACAGAGTTTTCTGCAATGATAGGAATGTTCTATATCTGAGGTATCCAATATGGTAGGCACTGGCCATATGTGGCTATTCAGACTTGAAATATGGCTAATGTGACTGAGGATCTGAATTTCGGTCTGCGTGTCAGGCAGCACAGTTCTAAATGATCTAGGCTTTTTAGTGTTTGGCCATGATCTTTTTAAAATAAAAGATTAGGAAACAGGCAGTCTCTCAAATAGATCAGTCTACATCTCTAAAGAAGCTCTGTCTCAAAGTATACACGTTCTCTATCTCCATATTGATGGAAAGTAGGTCCACTGTGGTGTGACACTACTCAGAAAACTTCACACCTGCCGTGTCTCCCAACAGGGAAGTGCTCATGCAAATAGAAAGTATTAACGTTACCATAGGTTTTAAAACATTAAAGTGCTCTATGAGGAAAAAAAAAAAAATTAGAATTAACCCAAATAATGTGATATATTTTCTTTCATTCTTCACAAGAATAACTTTCAGGCTCTGACACTCCTTAGTTGATAGCCTCACTCCAGGATCTAGGGCTAGGGACTCAGAGGAAGGAATATTAGGGTGTCTACCTCAGGTGTGGCCACCCAGCTATGATGTGAACTGCTGATACCCAGCCCTGCCCCAGAACACTGCCGTCCACACAAACAGGAAACCAAGGTCATCGGGAGGTTCGCTCGTTCTTGAATTCAGTCATTCATTTAGCAAACATTTCATGAGACTACTACATGTCAAGCATCAAGCCAGGCGCAAAAAATATAAAGTTGAGTGACACATAGTTTCTGCCCTTCAGGACTTCGGTTGGAAGGAAACCACATAAATAGATCATGATCTAGCATGGAAGTATATGATGAGCACAGAGAAGACAGGACTCTATGGAAGGTTACCTAACCAATTTGGGAGGGTCAGGGAAGGCTTCTTGGAGGAGGTAACACCTGAGCTGAGTCCTCAGCATGAGGAGGAGTTAGTAAGGCAAAGGCAGGGAAGAAAACATTCCAAGCAATGTGGATAATAAAAACAAGACACAGCCTAAATGGCATGGTAGACACAGGGAACATAGCAAGACGGTGTTGCTCAAGAATAAAGTTAGAGGAAGAGGGTGGTGAGAAAAGAGGCTACAATGCCAGCAAAGGCCAGGGCAAGGCCAAGTATACCACATTAAGGAGCTTGGTCTTTGATCTGCACAAAATGGGAGTCGCCAGAGGGCTTCAGCCTGGGGAAAGGTCCTGTTAGAGAGAGGCCATTTGGTAGCTTACAGAATTTGCAGGGATAAAAGGCAGGAGACTAGGATTTTATATTGGAAAGCAACAATATGAGCCTGCACGCAGACATTAGTAGTGAGAATCAAGACAAGAGGAAACGCCAAAATTCCCAGAAATAGCAAATAAACAGTAATTAGAAATCAGCCACACCTGGGGCGCCTGGGTGGCTCAGTCGGTTGAGTGTCCGACTTCGGCTCAGGTCATGATCTCACAGCTCCTGAGTTCGAGCCCCGTGTTGGGCTCTGTGCTGACAGCTCAGAACCTGGAGCCTGCTTCAGATTCTGTGTCTCCCTCTCTCTGCCCTTCCCCCTGCTCATGCTCTGTCTCTCTCTGTCTCAAAAATAAATAAAAACATTTTTTAAAAACTTAAAAAAAAGAAAAAGAAAAAGAAATCAGCCACACCAGGTGACTGGCTGGATCCAGGAGCTAAACAGGGTGACTCAGTGATGAGGGCAATGAAGAGACCACTACCAGTAACAGCTAGTATTTATCACACTCGTATTCTGAGCCGGGCACCATACAGACATACTAGGGATGGCCTCAGAGGAACCTTCTGAGATAGATCCTGTTTTTATCCCCCCCTTTTTTTAAATTTTTTTTAATGTTTATTCATTTTTGAGAGAGACAGAGACAGAATGTGAGTGGGTTAGGGGCAGAGGGAGAGGGAGACACAGAATCCGAAGCAGGTTCCAGGCTCTGAGCTGTCAGCACAGAGCCTGACGCGCGGCTCTAACTCAAGAGCTGTGAGATCATGACCTGAGCAGAAGTCGGACGCTCAACCGACTGAGCCACCCAGGCGCCCCACCCCCATTTTTAAAAGGAAGACACTGAGGTTTGGGAATTAAATAACCTGTTCAAGACCAAACATCAAGGAAGGGGCAGAGTTGCAATTCAAATCCAGATGTGTCTGATTCCAGAGCCCAAAACTTCACCATCATGCAATCGTCTCAAAGGACAGGAGAAAGGGGAGGTTTAGGAGGAAAAGCGGTGGGTGCAGCCCCTGTAACTTTAAGAAGCCTTTCAGATATACACACGACAACCAACAGATGGCTATACACCGCCCTGCTGTGCAAGGCAGAGACATGGGGTCCTGGACACATGGGTGGTGGCAAAGAGCCAGTAAGCAGATGAAGTCCTGAAGCCAGAGTCTGTGGGAAATACTCCCCGAACTGAACTCCAACAGCAAGGTGTGAGTCCAGGAAGAGAAGCCCACAAAGGGCATACAAGACAGAGTAACAGAGGGAAAACCAGAGGCACGGACCATGCCAGAAGCCAGACTCTAGGAGAAGAGATCTGACAAGGCACACTGAACACAACAAGGAGATCCAGAATGTTAAGGACCGCAGCACTGTCCACTGGATCTGACAAACAGATCAATCACTAGGAAGTATGACAAATACAAAAATGGGAGACACAGGACATTTCACAGCCAATGGGAGAGAAACAGTAAAGATGTGAAAGCTGAAAATTAGAGAAAGAGAAAGGCACAACGAGTGATGATACAGTAAGGTCCAGGAGGAGGCCAGAGGGGTGGGAGAAACCAGAGCAAAGGAGATGAAGTTAACTCTGACTACACACTGTTTGCAGGCATCAGGACAGGAAATTGGTGATCATTCGAGGAAGCTCAAGTTATTAATGAAGTCAGATGCAAGGTCATCTGAGTGAGGGGGTGGAGAGGTCTTCCAGACAATGGTAACTGCTTGGAATAATCATTAGAAAGGGAAAGAAATGGGCAGCACCAACCTGCCCAGCTGTGAGTGTCCCCAGCACCACTTGGTGGCCCAGGCGCAGGCTTGGAGAAGGGAGTCCTGCCAGCCAAAGATGGCAGAAGCTCAGATCCACCACTGACTTGGGGGAACTGACTAGTGTTCAGATGACCCACCATTTTCTGGGAAGCCTCCTCACCACTGGTTCTCATTCTACTCTTGGGTGAGTTCTGGCCACAGTGACAAAGAACCAAGAAGTAACTCTTCTCCCCCGAAGATCTCCCAAGACAGCACTTTAAAAATTATCAAAAAATACTACAGCTACAGTTAAACTGCTTGACTCTTATTATATAAGCTTATAAACTGAGACTAAAAACAACTGACACTCAAAACATGGCAATGGCAAAGCCAGAGACAGCCTATAAAAAGTCTTTTGGCTCTCAAATTTCACGGAAATTTGACACAGGAGTATCCCAGTTTTTCTAACGATGCTAGAATTATCAGCAGAGTCCAGGACTCAGTGTGAGGGGAATAGTAGGAATCACAAGCAATCTGGATTCTGTAGCAACACAAGGATAAGATGAGTCCACGTTCTCCTTGGCAAAATGGCACAGCACATCTGCTTAGGAGAGTAACAATGAAGTACAAGATTCCAACGCCTACCCTCCCCCAAACAACCACTGCACTAGAGCTAGCAGTCTCCAAAACAATGGAAATGTCAGGTCACCCTCCTGTTCCATGCCCTCCCCACCCCCCCCCACCACTTCCTCTTTCACCCTGGATGAGTTGTCATCTTTCCATGAAAGAATGCCAAGCCTTCAGTCAGTGTGACTGGCAGTTCCTGCTCTTCAGGTTCTCTGGATGCTTCAAAAGGGTGGCAATGTGTTACCAGAAAGACTACCCTTCTTGGCAGGCTGTTTTCCAGGCTTCCACCCCCGGTGAGTCACCCGCCAGTTTCTGTCATGCATAAGGAGATCTGTGATTATAGAAGACTTCATTCGAGTCTCATGGACCTGAGACTCACCAGTGACACCTTCTAAATTCAGACTGGATTATACGGGTGTTTTGGTGGAGACCTTCCAGATCTCAGGTGAACTAGAATGCGGAAGTGGCAGCAAATAAAATCATGACATAACAATAGTAACAGTTGGTCCTGAATAATAACATTCCCCAAAAACTGAATTCAAAAGCCACCCAGAAAGTAAACAATTAAGTCAAAGCAAGAGTAGTCAAAAGATTTCAACCTTGAACATGAGTCTCCAAAATCCTCTCTTAAAATTATTCCATGCATGTTTTTAGTAAACATGCAAGAAAATAAATTTTAGTCCATTACTTAAATACTTATTTTATGATCACCCTTAATAAAAAAGAATCCTCCATTTGACACAAGGGATACATTAAAGTGTACACAAGAAAATGGATATTCCTACCAAAGCTTTATTACCACCCCTCTTCTGCATGAATCTGTATTAGACACTATTAGAAATCAAACTATCCTTTCCCTCAAGGAACAGCTTTTCAAAGAGCATAAAGACCAAAATAAGTATTGCTATCAGATAAGATCAGTTAAACATCCTGAAACGTATTTTTAAAAATAAGATGAAAATGGGGTGCCTGGGTGGCTCAGTCAGTTAAGCATACGACTCTTGCTTTTGGCTCAGGTCCTGATCTCATGGGTTGTGAGTTTGAGCCTCACATTGGGCTCTGTGCTGATAGCATGGAGCCTGGTTGGGATTCTGTCTCCCTCTCTCTCTGCATTCCCTGCTCATTCTTTTTCTCTCTCTCTCAAAAAATAAACATTTAAAAAATAAATAAAGATGAAAATAAGAAAACAAGGATGTCAAAATAAGCCCAACAGGTGAATGTTAATGGTGTGTAATGCGATGACAGATAAAGGATTTATACAGAAAAGCAATAGCTTTAGCAGAAAAGAACTTAAGATGAGTTAAGAGTACTGGAGAGTACGGGAAAATGTCAGGTTGTAAGACGTTGAATAAGATGTTGGCAGTGAGTCCTTCCTTCTCTAGCGACTTCATTGCAAAGAGGAAGAAAGCTTATTTTGTATAAAGCATTTACACATCATTGAAATTATCAATCCAATCTATCGTTCCTCTCTAATAATCTAAGAACAGGTTCTAATGTTCTTCAAAGAAGGAAACATTCAAATATTTGTTCATTTAATCCATTTATTCAAACATTCATTTGTTAGAGATATTTGGGTACCTAGTTTATGCCAGGTATATAGTAGTAAGTATAGAGGCCCCCAGGGGGAACAAATCAAACCTGAGACCTGTCTCAGAGTTTATAGTCTAATGAGGAAGACAGAAATCGAACAAGTCGTCCCAGAATGACTGTGTACTCACAAATGTCATTATATGAGAGAGAAAAGTACAAAAAACCTAAATTGCTTTGGGGGACTCATAAAAGGCCTCTTGGTGAAGTGGAATTTAAATGGAGAATTAACTAAGTAATGGGTTGAGAGTTCTGGGACATGGACACAGCTTGTGCAGAGGTCCTAAAAATTCATCTTGTATCTCCAGAGCCTCACAAATAG
This sequence comes from Leopardus geoffroyi, assembly GCF_018350155.1. Classification (NCBI taxonomy): domain Eukaryota; kingdom Metazoa; phylum Chordata; class Mammalia; order Carnivora; family Felidae; genus Leopardus; species Leopardus geoffroyi. The sequence continues at coordinate 108,132,596 of NC_059337.1, read as the reverse complement.
TAGGCGCTCAATAAACATTTATGGGATAAACTTCAAGATCTTACAGCATTCAGAAAATCTCTCCCAGGAACACAACCCGTACACACAGAAAAAAAGAAAAAAAGAAGAGGAAGAACTACCGGCATAGAGAGGTGTTATCTGGAACAAAAAATAATAGCAGAACAAAAAAAAAAAAATTATGTGAAGAAGTGACTGAAATAGTATGCATATTATAGTTGTATGGGACAACATACAAAACTAATTATGCACTTAAGTGGGAAAAGATAATAAGTGTATTTTCTTTAGAAATATGAAAACATGTGGAAATTAAGAATAATACAGGTCCTCACATATCAACTAATAAAATTAATCAACTAGCAACCATCCAATTTACATTCCGTATATAAAACTGCAAATTCCTTCTATTTTGAAGGAATTCTTCCAGTCAATTTTCAGACAAAGCTCATTCCCACCAACTCCATCCATGCCGGTCCCCAAAGAATTACAGTGTTACCTTAGTAACACCTTACATTTCCATAAGGCCTTATGTTTCTATAAAGTCTCTTCCCATACATTATATTTTTGCTATCATCATTGGCTTCTTCCATATGATTTTTATTATTTTATAGGTCAGTATAATGTGCTGTATGTACAAATCAGCAAGGAAGAAGCGGCTCCTGGTTCCCCACACGGGACCCCAATGGATTTATTGTTCACCACTGGCATTTTAAGTATCACATATTTCTTTATAACACCCTTATCTAGGAAAGGAATCAAGTGTATGTAAAATAGACCACTTCATAAGTTTGAAAAACTAAGAAAAATCATTTAAATCTTAATGTCCTAACAAAAACACTGCTATAGATTTGTGAAGTGTGTTTCTACCTATGTTTTATGTGTATCTCTAATTTTTCTGATAATAAATTATACATGCTCACTGGAAAAAACACAATTTAGATAATGAAAGTCCTCTATAACTCCACCCCACTTCTCCACCCGAGAAAACTACTGCTAAGGGTTTGGCTATGCAGGTCCACAATCCCTTATCTACTGTCCTATTATTCAAAAAGCTCCAAAACCCGGGGCACCTGGGTGATTCAGTTGGTTAAGTGTCCACTCTAGATTTTGGCTTAGGTCCTAATCCTACAGTTCATGGGTTCAAGCCTCACGTTGGACTCTGTGCTGGCAGTGCTGAGCCTGTTTGGGATTCTCTCTCTCTCTCTCTCTCTCTCTCTCACTCTCAAAATAAATAAACTAAAACAAAACAAAACAAAACTCCAAAACCCAAAACACTTTGATAACGTTTGTTGTCAAAATCTGATTTGAACATACATAATGTCATTTGTAACCTTTACATATCCCACTTAGTGTGAATATTCATGTGTCGCTGCAGAGCATTAATGTTTTTGATCACAGGGTGCCATCCAACCCCCTTAGTAGAGCCATTATTTAATAGATGACACATGGCCTTATGAAAGATTGAAAAATCCTGAATTCAGAAACACACTTTTATTTAAATTTATTTTATTTATTTTTGAGAGAAAGAGAGAGAGAGCAAGAGGGAGAGAAAAAGTCCCAAGCGGGCTCCCTCCTCGCTCAATACAGAGCCCAACGTGGGGCTCAAACTCACGAACCATGAGACCATGACCTGAGCCGAAACCAAGAGTCAGATGCTTAACCAACTGAGTCACCCAGGCACCCCCAAGTCTACATCCCTTACTTGAACTATTGGAATCAAGTGTGTTTCTGGGGAGCGCCTAGTTAAGCGCTCAGGCTCAGTCAGTTAAGCATCTGACTCTTGGTTTTGGCTCAGGTCATGATCTCACAGTTTGTGGGTTCAAACCCTGCATCGGGCTCTGTGCTGACAGCTTGGAGCCTGGAGCCTGCTTTGGATTCTGTGTCTCCCTCTCTCTCTGCCTCTGCCCCAGTTGTGCTCTCTGTCTCTCAAAAATAAATAAATGTAAAAAAAAATTAAAAAATAAAAGATTCTCTCCCTTTCCCTCTGACCCTCGCACACACACAAACCCTCTCTCTTTTTTCTTATTATTGCCATGCTAATTTTCTTTATTTATTTTTTACTATGAAATTTATTGTCGAATTTGTTTCCATACCACATCCAGTGCTCATCCCAACAGGTGCCCTCCTCCATGCCCATCACCCACTTTCCCCTCCCTCCCACCCCCCCCATCAACCCTCAATTTATTCTCAGTTTTTAAGAGTCTCTTATGGTATGCCTCCCTCCCTAACACACACACTCTCTGAAAAAAAACAAAAACAAAAACAAAACCCTACACTCGTACAAATATTACTATCATTAACACTATTTCAGAAGCAGACCATATACCATAAATACTTCTCTGTAATTAGATTTTCCAACGTGATAATACATCAGAGATATCTCTGCACATCAATTCACTGTGCTCTTTAACAGCCCTCTGGACACATGTGAGGAGTAGTAGGACAGGAAGAATGAGGGGAACCCTGACTTTAAGGAAAGGGTAAGTAATTCAAAAGGAGACCCACAGGAATGGTTAGGGAGGAAGTCTACAAACAACAGGTATCACAGAATTCAGAGCCAGAAAGGCTCTTCGGGACAACAGCCTCATTTTTCTGTTAGAAAGCTAACCTGGGGTAGACAGAGGTGATGACTCCCTTACATTCCTGCTGCCATGTAGCGGGCCACCTGCCACCGGAGCCCCAGGGTCCTACTTCCGCGCTCCTACCACACTCACTGCCGCTGCTCTGAGACTCCGTACCCCAAAAGGTGAGGGCACGATTAGCTATGAAAACCGTGGGAGCAGCTTTCTCCGTGCAGACGCGCAGACTGCTCCCGGGGTTAGCGCAAGCTGCTAATACAGAAGTCTGTTCGTCCACCACCGTGAACAGTAGCCGTGCAAACTCAGCAGCTTGTGCTTTTATAGTTTTGTCACTAAACAGAGACAGGTATGGGAAGCCATCCCCAATTACTAAGAATTCAAGCTGGATGTTCACATTTAGGTTGCTTTCTCTCAAATCAAGCCACCATAGGCCACGAGCATGTCATTTTCTTTACTAACCTTGATTTGCCTTTTTGGGCCCCACAGAGCTAACCCCATTATCGAAGAACACTGACGCTATTCCACCAGCTGGGAAACCACCAACACCGGACAAGTCTCCTCCAGAATCTCCCCACCCCTCGCTGTGCCCCCAAAACCACTTGGCTCATTCAAATGTGTCCCTCCCAACAAGCAAGTACGCTTTCGTTTACATAAAGCAAACCTAAAATGTGCATATATATCCAAATCCTGGAATTCACCATACAGAAGAGCAGAAGAAAAAAGAGTGAATCTACAGAATATCAGCAGGCCTTTCCCTCTCCTCCGCCACACAGGCCCCAACCACCATGTCTACCCCCCTCCCCGTCACGCTTACAGCAGCAAGTGGGACGGACGCAACTTGGCCAACCCTTTGCTAGAAGCACCATCTGTGAGAATAAAGTTTATAAACATATACTTCCAGAATCCTGCGGCCCTTCAAAGGAACCCCCACCTCACAAAGACTGTGGAAATAAATTACAGTAATGCAGCCTTCTCTCAAGACACCCGGAGCTACAGCCCAGTCAATCCTGTGGGGGAAAATGAAAGCTTTTCAACAGAGTATCACGAAACCTCTGCCATGTCCTGAGGACTGCTTCAATTCTATAAATTGACTGAGAAGTTAAAAACACATGTAGTGTGCTCATGTGCCCTGGGGTCCTAATACACAAAGCAAAGCGGTGCTTCACCAAAGCCCACCCATTTCCAGAATCTACCCACTTCCACAGCTGTGGTTGCCTGGAACAGACTGGCTCTTACAGGGAAAGCTGGAGAATAACCTGTACAATCCCACCCCCAGACACCAGGGGACTGATCTCCGAGTATTGTAAGATGGAAGTCAGCGAGGTTACTTTGAAGTTACATGAGGGTCTAAGCTAAGAGAAGGGCTTTTACACGGTCAGCAGAGTGGACACCTCGACCCCACAAAGGAGCAGTAACAATATCCCCCTCCCCTCCTCCCCAGGACACTGGGGAAAGCGTAGTCATGCAGACTGTTGAGCTTCCCCAGTAGACACAGACACAGGGGAGAGAGGACATTCTTTAGTGTCTTGGAGAAGCAGGAGACTCTGATGAGAAGTGAGGAGAGAGACCCTACCGCACTTTCTAGTCTGTTTCAGGTAGGGCTCCAAAAGGCAATGAGATGTTCTTAGTCTCTCGAGGAGTATGGAACCTGAAGATGAGGCATAAACTCTGACCAAATAAATTACTTTCTATGAAAGCCCATAGATCTAAATATCTGTCAGTTCCCTTCTCTCTGTTTTTACACTGTGTACAAAGCAGCCTGGCAAATGCATGTGCTGGTGTTTTCTGGGGGCCCAGGGGCTGACGGGTGGCCTTTGGATGGGCTACAGTCTCATCCTCAGCCCTGACGGGAGAGGGAGGAGGGAGAGTGAACTCTCGCAAATAGGAGTGAACTCAAAAGACAACAGACAAAGTGCTACACAAACGTCGGTTATCTTCCCAGCTCTGATTCCTATAGCACTTCATGCCGACCTTTTTGGGACATTTATAACAGATTATTTTGTCACCGTTCTCTGTGTCGTTACCGTATTCATATTTGTATCCCAAGCACAGTCCTGGCATAGCACAGGCACTTGCTAAATACAGTATTTGTGACCCAGCCACGAACACAGGAATGACCATATACTTAGGCACCATCCAGAATTTCTGAAGCCACACGCACTGTTCCCCACCCCGCACCAGAACAGTAGCAGGTTTCCGTTGGCACAGCGTGCAGGCAACAGCTCTATGCTCCCACAGTACAGGACTGGGTCTGCGCCCAAACCTGCCTTCCCCCTTTTACTGGATGCGTGTTCCTAGAGAATTGACTTAACCTCTCAGAGCCTCCATGTCCTCATCTGTAGAATGGGGACCATAATATCTACCTCAACAAGACTGCCAGGAGATCAAATAAGCTAAGAAGTATTAAAGACTGGTATATAGTCCTCCATACATGTGGAGAGGGCAGCGGGAGACAGCAGAAAGAGCACTGTATCTAGAGTCAGACCTAGGCTAGAGTCAGATAGGTCACGGGCTGTGTAAACCGCTCTGTTTCCTCAGGAATGGAGGTGATGCTCTGGCTGCCTCAGAGCATCACTGGAAGGGTCAGAGTAGGAAACAGGGAAAACACCTTGAAACCTGTAAAGGGCTAAGCAAACGAGCCGCCACTTACAAGTCTCAAGCGCAGACTTTTAAGAATATCAAGTGATACTCCCCCTCCCCCATCAAGCTATCAAATTCGCGGAATGAATCCATGGAACCACACTTCCCACAGCTGCCTCTGCGTCAGTCTGTCGGCCGGACAAGCAATGCCCAGTGGTCACCTGCTGTGTGCCAGGCATGTGCTGGTGGCTGATGATGCTGACGGACTGTGGACCTTGCCTTCAAGCCTTCAAGATGCCTACAGTCTCAGGGGGATGACTCATCAATTACAAATAATCATGTGCAAAGTGCCACCAGGCTGAAGAGCCAGTTGGGATGAAAGCATAAAGTGGGGGCAGAGGTGGTAACCCTGAGCCTGGAGGACTCACAGGAAAGGCCACATTACCCAGGGTTACTGAAAATGTCGTTTGGTGACTGTGACAGAGAGGAAGGAGAGGAAAAGGTCAGCCGCAGAAATTATATACTGAAGCCAGTGTGCAAACCAGCTCAGAGCACAGCTTCCTAAAATTAAGAACATAGGTAATAAAAATTCTTCCCTTTTACTGGACCCAATAAAGAACGAGAGAAGCTTCTCTCTGTCTCAACACAATCAAAATAGAAAAGTGGCTTCCTTCACCTGAGGCTCACACATCAGAAGTGGAGGCAAAGCTTTTGTTTCCCTCCATCTGCCAACAAGCCTTGTCCTACCTCCCACCTTTCCAGACAGCACATGCTTTATTTTTTTTTTATTTTTTAATTTTTTTTTCAACGTTTATTTATTTTTGGGACAGAGAGAGACAGAGCATGAACAGGGGAGGGGCAGAGAGAGAGGGAGACACAGAATCGGAAACAGGCTCCAGGCTCTGAGCCATCAGCCCAGAGCCCGACGCGGGGCTCGAACTCCCGGACCGCAAGATCGTGACCTGGCTGAAGTCGGACGCTTAACCGACTGCGCCACCCAGGCGCCCCTGACAGCACATGCTTTAAATGGCCCCATGTTTTCATCCACCCGGCCCTTTCCTTCTCTTCATTCAAAACCCGCTTTCTGGCCACACGCCTCCAGACCATTCGAAAGTAGGAGGAGTCCCAGACACAGCCACAATCAGCCTTCTCTATGGCACACTGCTCTGGCTGTGACCCCCTCCCTGAGAACATCAACCGTGCGGTCTGACGTTTAGGAAGACATGAAAACATCAGTGCTGACCAAAATGGAAGTCTGGTTACCAAATAAACCGGTCAAAGATCTCATCAGAAAGAGGAATGGAAAGGACCCTGGGAATTCCCCTGTGGGTTTCTAAGCTCTGTCGGCACCTGGAGGAATGGGTTTGGGGAGCCCAATGGCATAAACTCCCCTCCCCCCATACCCATTCATCCCCTCTCCTCATCCCACTGCCTCAGCCATGCTCATTAAAGTGTATTTAATGCCATTGCCTACAAAACCTGGGTCCTCTTCCTTTCTATTTTGGTCAAGGTGGTTGCGTTGTCCTACACCCCAGGAAACTTCGCCGACTGAATGAAGTTAACACTGCCGGTGTAAAACAGATTTTTAATATCTAACACTTCATATCTGCCAATGTAAATTACTAACGAGGTTATATTAGGCTTCTGGGGTGTAAAACAGAAGCATTACTAACCAAAATCTGATGAAAAGGGGCTCAGTACCTCTGAGGGGTCTACATTAGGTTTATCACCTCCACTAGCTTCTAGTTAACATTCACCACCACTTAGGGGTAACTAAATCCAAGCCAAGAGCACAGAGCTCCAGAAAATTGAGATTTCAGAATAAACTACAGATGCTCCAGGAGGCCCAGAAACACCACTCTTTTCCTAGCAGGCAAGAGGTACTCTGGCCAGCAACCAGCGGGTATGGACACCCCAGCCAGGGAGACAGAGGATGAAGGCGGCTGCAGGAGGAGGAGAGCATGAATACACCTGCATGGACGCCCTCCATGCAGCCTTGAAGATAATCAGAAAAATACTACCAGTACAAAATTGTCATTTATACCGCAACACCCTATCCTCCTGGCTCCGGGAAAATAGTTAAATAAAAAGTAGGTGCATTTTTTGGGAGCACCTGCTCAGTGGGTTGAGCGTCTGACTCTTGATTTCCACTCAGGTCATGATGTGATGGACGCTGGGCGTGGAGCCTGTGGGTTCTCCCTCTCCCTCTGCCCCTCCCCGCCTCACGTGTGCGTATGCGCATGCGTGTGTGTGCGCACGCTCTCTCTCAAAAAAATAAAAAAGGGTAGGTGCATTTTTAAAAAGCCACTAAGTCAGTATTCTCTCTTTACCTTGGCAAAAATCAAACCACCTTAGGTTAGTAGCAGAATGACGGCCTCTCCTGAATTTTCACCAAAATCCCTTCAGTTTGAGGAATACCTATTACTGGCTTCCCTCCCCCCCAGCCCACCTCTTGCCAACCAAATTCAAAGAGACTCAATCAATCAATCAATCAATCAATCAATAAGACAGATAAACTGAAGAACAGATTATAAAGCAAGGAGCAGCAGACAAACCCAAGTAAATATCTGGTAAAACACCTACACCATCCCTAAACTATGCTTAAACATGACTTGTGAGAACGTTGACGTCATCCACTAATGATGGAATGAAAGATAAACGAGAAGAACTTAAATGCTTAGGGAAAATACCTCATTTCAAAGATCATTCCTATAATGGCTGTTTGGCTGAAGTCCAGGACTGAGGGTAGACTTTACATCAAGCTCACATTAACAGAATGGTTCACAAAACACAGGCAGAAAGATGTGCAGTGGCAGTGTTGGCTCTCACTTGCTTGGCTCATGAAAGTTTTATTCCTTTACAGACTTCTGCATCAAGGTCTTATCCCACACACAATAAAATATGTGATCCCTAAAAGTGTTCATGTACCTGTTTTCCCTAGGTAAGCTCCTCGAGGGCAGAGAACCTATCTTTATTTCTGCACATTCCATGTCTAACATAACCTCAGACACATAATAATTGCTTCAACAAAATCGTGAACGTATTGGCCAATTAATCGCTAATCTAAAACTATCTTTTTCTTAATTTTTTTTAATTTTATTTTTTTAATTTACATCCACGTTAGTTAGCATATAGCACAACAATGATTTCAGGAGTAGATTCCTTAGTGCCCCTTACCCATTGAGCCTATCCCCCCTCCCACAACCCCTCCGTAACCCTCTGTCTGTTCTCCATATTTATGAGTCTCTTATGTTTTGTCCCCCTCCCTGTTTTTAGATTATTTTTGTTTCCCTTCCCTTATGTTCATCTGTTTTGTCTCTTAAAATCCTCATATGAGTGAAGTCATGATATTTGTCTTTCTCTGACTGACTAATTCCGCTTAGCATAATACCCTCCAGTTCCATCCACGTAGTTGTAAATGGCAAGATTTTATTCTTTTTGATTGCCGAGTAATACTCCAGTGCGTGTGTGTGTGTGTGTGTGTGTGTGTGTGTGTGTGTGTGTGTTTATACATACCACATCTTTATCCATTCAGCCATCGATGGACATTTGGGCTCTTTCCATACTTTGGCTATTGTCGATAGTGCTGCTATAAACGTGGGGGTGCATGTGTCCGTTCGAAACAGCACACCCGTATCCCTTGGATAAATACCTAGTAGTGCAATTGCTGGGTCATCGGGTAGTTCTATTTTTAGTTTTTTGAGGAACCTCCAGACTGTTTTCCAGAGTGGCTGCACCAGCTTGCATTCCCAATTTTAAAACTATCTTCAAAGGAGAAAAAAGGCCATTGGTGTGGGCTACAGCCTCCAACACTGGGAAATGCCTCTGGCTACCTCCTGCTACTGTTTGTAGAATCTATCCAAAACGTGATGCAGTGCACTTGTGCTGACACACTCAACTGTGCCTTTACCTAGCGATTCACTGTTCAGTTAAGAGAACACGCAGTTAAAGATAAAAGAAGTGTCCAGTATAGCAAGTGCAGTGTTTGAAGGGAGGTTAACCCCAGAGATCAAATTTGTGCTCTGTGATCATTTGATACTTCACTCATTAAATTGCTAAGCTGCCAACGTTAATTTGGGGAAGCGCTGTGCTATCTGAGGACCTGTCACCTGCGGTAGAATCACACACAGCAGAAGACATCCATCCTTCCTCTCTGGGGCCTTATAAACAATTAAACCCTTGCTAATTTCTCTACCACTTTATCAGAACTAAGAAATAGATACCCTTAAAAGGCAAATAGACGGGAGTTCACCTTGCAGTTTTTTGTTCGGCCTCCTATCAATCACCTGAAGTTGGCATGATGGGGGCTGGTGGCTCTACACAGATGCTCAAACTCTAGCTCCATCACTAAGTCGAAGCAAGCGTCTTACCCTCTCTGGGCCTCCGCTGCCTCCCAAATAGAGGAGAAGAAATACTATCTCCAAGGTGTTCTGACAACAGACTAGGTTAACGCATGTGAGCACTCAACCTGGCACCTAATTAACCCTTACTGAGTATCTACGATGATTAGGCATTACCCCATCTCCCCACCCCGTTTATCACTTCTCTGCCCCTCTGGACACAGTAGCAGAACTCTTAGAAGGAACAAGTTGAGACTCATGGTGGAGGATCATCTGTCCTCTTCAGCGTGCACAATGCACACTTGATTCCCATCACCGTCAAATTGCTGTTGGAGGCTCTGTCCATCTACCGTCCATGAATACATGTTACAAGTTTTAGTCCACGGACGAGGAAAAGATACAAACGACATACTACTTCTGCATAGTGGTCAACGTTAACTAGACACCTCATGTAAGCTCCTCCCTTTTTACTTGAGGTCTAATACCTACACAGTCTGGGGAAATTAAGTATTAAGGAGAGACTCTTACAAAAGCCAGCTTCAAAGGGACCCCAAGTGACAGAGACTTTAGGGAGAGATGGTGCTCCACAAACGTGCTCTCTGGAAAAGGGGGTGAGAGGGGAGATTGTCTATGTGTGAGTATCTTAGGACTGGCTACCCTAAAAATAGTGGAAACAGGAAAATGATTTGTGAGGAAATATACTAGAAAAAGGAACTGAGAGAGAATGAGTATGTGGCCTAGTATAGTGACAAGGACAGAAATGAGCCCTTAGCATGTCTGAGGTCATTCTTCCAAAGCAGAACCCAAAAAACTGTCATGTAAAGCCACATAGTTGGTAAGCAATTCCAGTCTAGCCTCAATCACTCAACTGGAGTGCAGGACAGTCATGGGGATTTAAAATTTAAAAAATTTGTCCTGGATGATTTGTAAGTAAGGTTCCTTGGTTCCTAGAGCTTTAAGGAGCTAGCAAATGTGGATCTGATTAAAACAGAAGGCTACACAGACAAGCCACGGAAGGAACTTCTAGAAGTCACACACACACACACACACACACACTCACCCAAGCAGAGATCAATAGGGTCAGGACGTTCATCAGAGCAGACCTGGAAGTGACCACCCCACCTATCTCATTGACAGACAAACCTGTTGATTACAGACCCAGGCGCTGCCCCAAGCTGTACCTTGCAGCTGTTTGACGGCCTCACAGCTGGCTCTGCAGCCCTGAAAAGAGCAGGTCTGGTCACACAGCAACCTTCTGGCACTTTCCACCAGCTCTTTTTCTTGAAATTGAGTTACAAACATTAAGCACGTCATGCAACAAATCACCAAAGGGGGGGAAAGATGAAATCGGCCACTAAAATCCCTGCTTGAAGTGTGCTATACGCGTCACACAACAGTTTCCTTTTGTGGAAATGCCTGGCACAGAGTGGACCCTTTTGCCTGTTTTGATTTGCATCACAAAACACCTGTACTGACGTGGCCGGGAAATGCCAGGCACCACTGCACTTGACTGCTGCCCTACTTCCCATGGGCTCAGCGAAGCTAGGTCTCTCGTATTTATTTCCTTTTCTTCTTACGCAGCCAGTGTCATGAAGCAGCCATCCTGGCAGTGGACGTGAATGACATCAGAATTCTCAAGAGCTGGGAGAATTTCAGAGATCTCTCACTTCACCAATGGCCAGAACCAAGGCTATGCCTCTTCCGTCCCAAGCCCACAAGCAAGCTGTGTCCCTCACGTGGCAAATTCAATGGTGCTCCAAAGGTATACTGACATAATTTTAGGATCATGAGAGGAGATTGCTAGAAGTAGAAGTCACCATCCAGAAGAGCCACCGTGCATAAAACACCTGTGCAGCATGAAGGTGACAAGATTCTGGGGTTAGAAGAGTTACACTTAAGAACCGTCAGATGGAATCCCACTCAGTCATAAAAAAGAATGGTATTTGCAACAACATGGATGCACCTAGAGGGTACGATGCTAAGTGAAATAAGTCAGACAGAGAACGACAAATACTGTGTGATTACACTTACATGTGGAATCTAAAAAAAAAAAAAAAACAAAACAAATGAAAAACCACTCTCAAATACAGAGAAGAAACTGGTGGTTGCCAGAAGTGGATAGGGAGGGATGAGATCAACGAAGGCGATTAAGAGGTACAAACTTCTAGTTATAAAACAAGTCACAAAGATGAAAAGTACAGCATAAGGAATACAGTTATTATAACATGTTGTACAGTGTGGACGCTTACCATGGTGAGTACTAAGTAATGCACAGAATTGTGAAATCAATATACTGTACACCTGAAACTAATATAACACTGTATGTCAATTCACTTTACGAATTAAAAAAAAGAATTAAAAAAAAAAACAAAACAAAAAAACCTCTCAGGATCCTAAGCCCAGGAGAAAGCCAAGGAGTCAGGCTCTGCTTCCACACAGAAGATGGGGACCCGGAAAACCCCTGTTCTAGACAATCCAGCTCTGTTTCCTTGACGCCAAATAGGATTCCACCCATTTCAGTCTAACAAAGCTATAGGCAAAACTCTTTTTATTTTTTAATCAACTTTTGTACTTTCACTATGTGTCACACGCTTTAGTTAAGCAATGGCTATTACTCAAAATACTGCTTGATTCCAAAAAGTGGCCAGGTACTACATTTAGATAAAAATAATTTTCAGTGCACATTAGATACATGTTCTGTGTTTGAAATAAAAGTCTAAGGAAACCTGTCTCTCTTCCCTATATTGCCTAGTTCTTATTTTATCACAGCTCCAGAACGAATGAAAATCCCACCAATAAAATTTAAGACCCTCTTTTCCTTATAGGGTAGTCTTTTCATAGTTTTCTAAGAGAAGTTGACCAGTCTTAACACAGAAGTCTTCTCTATCCCGCCTAGTGTCTTCTTTTTCAATGAGCTGGTCACTATTTCTCTAAAGGGCCATTCTATTGGAAGATCTCTCCCTCAGGCTATAATCATTGGAGATTCATTAATTTCCTAATTGAAGTTAATGTTAAACCTTTCTCCAGATAATACACTAACCTCTGAGCCATTCCTTTCACTTATCAATCCGAATAACTAGACTACTGTGGGGACTGCTCCACTGTAAACACCAACCAGGCAATAAACACAAAGCACAGTTAACAGTGGACTGTTCCGGGCCACTCAGAAAAAAAAGTAAAGGCAGAAAAAAAGCAGGCACTCAGAAACAAAGTAAAGGCAAGAAGCCTGTGCAAGAGGAACCACAGATTCATTTGCAACAGTATCTGCTGATCCACGGAGAAGCTACTGCCTCAGTCAGAGGTAAAGCTTCTCTTCCTTGAAGTGATGCTACCCAGTTCCTGGACCTTCACAAGCAGCTTCTACAGGGCATTGTTTAAGGTCAGCTGGTAGAGAAATTCTAAGTGACTTTTCTGAATGCTAGTCTTCAACAGATCATTTAAGACATCTAACGATCAGTTCTTATGTGGTAATCGGTAAGCCTGGCTTTAAGACTTCACACTGGACCAGAACACACTGGAAAATGTGCAGTGAGAGATGGAAAGATCTGTTGCATTTTCAACGAGGGCTAAGACACCTCCACCCTGTGGGTTCTGCCATGCAGCCACAACAATGACAGTGGCGAAGGGCAGAGTTCCTGTGGAAACACTTACAGTGCAATTCTTCTGGTGGAAACAGGCCTCTGAAAAAACAAAGGCTTTGCACCAACAGTGCATCGTGATGGAGTCCAGCGGAATGGTGGGTCTGGGGCGGAACATTCAGAGCCGAAGCCAAGAATAAATATTAACGTCGCATACGTGAAGCTGAAACTCTCTCGCTAATTAAAGCACAAAACCTGCAGATATGACATATCCTGGTATCTTCAGATCTTCAAGCAGCAGCTCATTGACTAACTCATAATCAAGGGCATCTCTCCAAGGCTCTTCTGCAGCTAGGAAAGGACAAACCACAATAAGCTACGTTTATGTGAGTTAGGTTGATCATATTATATGCTAATAAATGAGTTGGCTCCACCTTCAGCAACCTTCTGCTTGAATTTAATTACTGGGTTAGCCTTTAAAAGGGCACGCCCTCCACCTGCAAATGAGTTTGGCACTCGTGTTCAGAAGACAGCTGGACATCTAGACCACACTCTGCCCCTCCCATGAGATAGCCCAGTTCTACTACAGGGGCAAGCCACCAAGCTTACGACCACAGGGCCACCCCCACACGAGTCTCAACTTCACACTGACTTTTACCACCTCCGGTGTAAAGAGGAGAACCTTTTCTCACCCCTCACCCCAAGGCATCCAATTCAACCATTTATTCAGCACCTATCAGGGGACACGCACTGAGAATAAACGAGAACAGACCAAAACAATCCCCCTACCCTCATGAACTGTGTTCCTGTCAATAGAATGAACCAGGAACAATTTGCTTTTAAAAAGCACTTAAGTCGGGGCGCCTGGGTGGCTCAGTCGGTTGGGCGTCCGACTTCGGCTCAGGTCACGATCTCGCGGTCCGTGAGTTGGAGCCCCGCGTCGGGCTCTGGGCTGATGGCTCGGAGCCTGGAGCCTGCTTCCGATTCTGTGTCTCCCTCTCTCTCTGCCCCTCCCCCGTTCATGCTCTGTCTCTCTCTGTTTCAAAAATAAATAAAACGTTAAAAAAAAAATAAAAAGCACAAGTATTATTAGCCCCCCTCAGTCAGTTAAGCATTCGACTCTTGATTTCAGCTCATGATCTCGCAGTTTGAGTTTGAGCCCCGGGTCAGACTCCGCACTGACAGCGCTGAGCCTACTTGGGGATCTCTCTCTCTCCTCTCTCTACCCTTCCCCCGCACTCTCACACACTCTCTCTCAAAACAAATAAATAAATATTTAAAAATATTTTAAAAAAAAAAGTATTGTAGCTCTGTGTAAAATGACCCATACAGATAAAAATTCCATGGGAAAAATACCAATTTCCAAGGGGGAAATGGAGAAAGGTATTTGTACCACCTCAAACCTAGTTAATACTGACTTACCCTGAACACTGAACTCAAATATCACCTCCTCCAGAAAGTCCTTTCTCAATGCCCAGGTTTGCAATCCCTAACATTCATTTTTATTACCGCAGACATCTCTATTCCTAAACTCAGCTACTCTCCGATGGAACAGTGGGCTTGTGCTGTCTTCCCTACCACCAAGGGGAGCAACTTGAACTTTGCCCATCCAGCACCTAACACAGTCTCTGTCCATAGCAGGTGCTCAGTGAAGGCTGTCGGCTGACACATGGAAGCGTCCTGGCATGCGTATATGCACGCTCAGGCCTGTCAGTGGGTGTGTTTGTAGTTACAAGGAGAGTGACATATTTTTTCTGTGTAACCTCCTTCATCCTCTTATCTTTTCTAGTGTTGTTATATAACAAGCCTTCTGTGCAAGGTACAAAGGAATACCTGTCCTCCTCACCCAATATGCACTGGAAATGAAGAGGAGAAGAAAACCTAACTCACTTGTTTGTATGTACATCCTGAACTGGACACGAGGAGAGGTGGGAGACAGAACGGGGGAGGTAGGCAAGGCCAGACTCCTGGGAATCTTCCCAGGAAGCCTGAACTTTATGGGCAATGGGAAGCCTTTAAAAGATTTCCAGCAGCACACAGGTTAGGCTTGAGCTGTGGACAGCTCATCCAAGCAGCTCTGTGGAAGGTGGACTTGAGGGAACAAGATTTGACTCATGGAGGCTACTTCCAATGCTATTGCAATAACCCACCTATAGGACAAGGGCCTAACAGGTGTGGTACTGATGGAAAAGAAGAAATTGATTCAACAAGTATTTAGCGAGCCGGTTCAGCTGAACTTGGCAATTGATAGAAATGGAGAAATGGGTAAGAGAGAGAAAATTCCACAATGATGCCTAGAGGACTGAACAATGCTGAGACTAGTTCCAAGTAAATGGACAGAGGAGCAGGTTAAGGGGAAAGATGGAATATTTAATTTTGGACAGTATTGACCTGGAGATGCCTCATGGATGTCCAAATAGGTCTTCCCAGCAAGTATACTAGATGTGAGACCTTGGACTTGTTCTGGCACCTCCCTAAGCCACAGTTTCCTCAGGTAGAACATGCAGCTACCTGGTACCTTTTCATGCCTCATGGGATGTCGTGAGGATTGATGGAGACAGAGTATAAAGCCCTTTGCCCTGAGCTGCCCCGGTCCTAGAAGCAGAAGTGGGAAGTGGGCTCAGGGACAAAAATGGGAGACAAAGCATTGCAAGTCCTTGGCATATGCACAATATGGTTAAGATTGTGAAAGCAGAGATCATTTGAAGTGAAGAAGACAGCGATAAGGACAAAACCCCAGGAAATGCCAATATTTAAAAGAACCTCAAGGAGAAAGTAGCAGCCAACAAGACAAATAAGAAGTGACATGATGGCATAGTCATTCCCGGGCTTTGCCCAAGTGGTATCCATGCAAACTGAGAAGAGATGAGGGGAGACACTGAGCCCCACCTCGAAAGGGAAGCAAGCAAGGCCAAGGGAGGGCTGTGCAGCTCGTTCTGTTGGAGCTGGGAAGGCTGCGTGTTTAGGGAGATTTGGGCCCCCTTCTAAAAGGGAAGGTGTCAGAGGAAGGGAGAGGATGAAGGTAAGGGACAGGGAACCCCTGACCCAGGAAAGACATGGAGAAGACCCCAACAAGGCAGTTGGAGGCGTGGGCCCCAACAGCAAGCTCACCTCACCCCAAGTCTGTCTGCAAGGGAAAGCAGGGCCAGAGGGGACATGTCACAGGTGGGAGTGGAAGTTCACTCCATCAGCTTCAGTTTTCTCAGGACATGGGTGTACTTGCCTACAGAGAATGATCTGGGTGCTGGGACACAAACAGGCTCTCCCTGGTGATAACTGACTAACCTGAGCTCTTCCAAATAATGGGCCAAGGAGGAGACAAGGAAGAAAGCAAGAGTCCGGCTAAGAGGAAGAGGGGGAGCTTGAAGAGAGTGACAATAAATAAATAAAGTGACACTTTATTATTCATTCTGCCAATTCTCTCCGTGGGTTTCTTCCTTGTCACGTGAACTTTGCTGAAGCCGGACTGTCACTGAGTAACCGGACTTCAAAGTTTTAATGGAAACGATAGTAATGGAAAGCCTCGTTCAACATCTTGACAGGAACAATTTCAGAATCATGATTTTTCCTGTTTTAAAACAGAATCCTACATACACAAGTTCAACAGGACCAAGTTACAGCGGGAGTCAGCAACGAGCTGTGAGAAATTCATTTCAGAGAGGAAAACGCACACTGTAGGGTCATAATGAAGCAACTTCAGGGGTCCCTTATTTACTTTGCCAGAACAGGATATTTGAAGGCAAAAAAGAAGCTTAAAAGGCAACTATCACTTCAAGGTCACAGTTAAACCATGTCCTAGTTGATGTCCCTTGTTGGTGTCCTGTTCTCACCAAGGGCGGACGGGCGGTCATGAATATATTCCTGACATATGTGTACTAGAAGATAGTCTAAGCCTTCCAGTTCTTCCTATTTTGAAAACCATCTCTTATCACCTCAACCAAAGTTAACATTTTCTTTGGGGAACCTGGGATTCAGCTATTCTTTCACACATCTTTTACATTTATTTAAATAACAAAGAGAATAAAAATCATGCTGGCACATTCCTTCTCTTTTAACTACTCCTGAGGCTGCTCTTAAACTCTCTGTCTCTGTCTCTGTCTCTGTCTCTCTCTCTCTCTCTCACACACACACACACACACAAAGTTTTAATGTCTCTCTCTATCTGAAATACGAATTTTTTAAAGACAAAATCTTTTAGCAAAAATGAATGGCAATGTTTGAATCCTGAATCAGACTCCAGACATGAAAACGATGAGGAATTTCTTCATTCTACAAATGTTTCCTGAATCCCTATCACACTCAGGACACTTGGCCAGGGACTGGGGGTAGGCTGAGGGTCTCTGAGGGAGGCCCTCACACAGAGAGTGGTACCACTGGGCAGAAAGTAGCAGGTCAGCTTGAAGCGAGGGCAGACACCCACAAACACATTCTCATTCACCTCCAGACAGTTGCAACAGCAGCACCCCAGCAAATCAATACAACCACAACTTGAGTACAGGATGTGCATGATAAGATAGTGAGGAGGCCCAGCACGGAGACTCAGAAACAATATATTCTCTGCACAGCCAAAGAGGCAACTAAGGCTTCTGAATACCCAAAACCAAGGCTGTGCTAACATCTGTGCAAACACTGTTGGGCCTTACTATGGAGCAAATGAAACTTCTGTTCTGAAAATTAAATATGCATACATCAGAAACCTCAAACTTAAAATCGACTGTGAAGGAGCTAGAACCCAATACAAGTAGCCAGTCAACAGCTAAAACTGTACCAAATCACCTTGAAAATGAGTCAATGTGGGGGAAGGGGACTTCATGTTTTTCTGCAAACCAAAATTGTTGGTACCCTTGATTTCATCCATAAATCGCAAGTTGAAATGACGCATTTTTAGGGGTGCCTGGATGGCTCAGTTGGTTGGGCGTCCGACTTTGGCTCAGGTCATGATCTCACAGTCCGTGGGTTTGAGCCCCACATCAGGATCTGTACTGACAGCTCAGAGCCTGGAACCTGCTTCGGATTCTGTGTCTCCCCCTCTCTCTGCTCCTCCCCTGCTCATGCTCTGTCTCTGTCTCAAAAATAAATAAAAACATGGGGCGCCTGGGTGGCGCAGTCGGTTAAGCGGCCGACTTCAGCCAGGTCACGATCTCGCGGTCCGTGAGTTCGAGCCCCGCGTCAGGCTCTGGGCTGATGGCTCAGAGCCTGGAGCCTGTTTCCAATTCTGTGTCTCCCTCTCTCTCTGCCCCTCCCCCATTCATGCTCTGTCTCTCTCTGTCCCAAAAATAAATAAACGTTGAAAAAAAATTTTTTCAAAAATAAATAAAAACATTAAAAAAATTTTTTTAAGTATAGTTTTCCTCCCTGAAAGCATGAAAGAAAAATTTACATCCAATGATGAGCATTATATGTTCCAACTTAAATCAAGGAAACATCTTTCAATGCCAACTGAAAGAGGCTATTTATCATCATTTCCCTTAACTACAGTTATAAAAATGCTCACTTCAGCTTTTGAAAGGGCTCCTTCAATCCTTTGCAACCAAATATTACAACTTTACTTCCTTCTGATGTATTATTCACACTAACTCAGACTCTTCTATCTGTCCAACATCAAATGAGCAAGCCAGCAGACTCAAGTTCAAGGCTTTGCATAAACTAACTTTGGCCAATATGGTAGCTATAGCATTTCCAGTTTCATTTCCCCAGATTCCTTGCTACATCTTTCAGAGTGGGCATATGTACAGAATTTACCCCAAATCCCTAGGATTCCAGGGCAAAGAAGCCATCTCCTCTTCCATCAGTGAACATCTTATTGATTTACCCTCCAGAATCTTAAATAAAAAGCAAAAAGAGTAAGAAGGCTAGACTCAAAAATCCCTTCTAAAATTCTCAAAACTCCAGATTCTAAATCCCCTAAAACTAAAAACTCTAAACATCTACGTAAATAAACGTCTTCTTGTTTTCGGAGTTGATTTCAGAAAAAGCTGGGCCTGCTACTTCATTATTTAAGCACTGGCAGGTATGGTGGGGGTGGTTATGGTGACAGTGATAATTTTCTGCAGTGCTACGTGTCACACGCTGTGCTTGATGGTTTACGTAAGTCCTCACTGTATTCTCACATATGCCTGGGAGGTAGGTGCTATCTTAGGGTGAGAAAGCTGGAGCTCGCAGAGGTAGAATCGCCTCTGCTAATGAGAGGCAGAACTAATAGTTGAACCCCAATCTGGCTGACACCCAACCATCACACTATGATGCATTGATAATTATGGTAGTTGTCCAATAAATATTCCTCAAAGCCTGTACTTTGTACTATTACTCTGTAATTGTAGATCCTGTATCCTAATTTATGTGGCTTAGGCAAAGGCTAATGTATCTTTTTACATGAAACACAGACCAAACGGATATTGAAGGGAAGGTCAGAGATACTCTGGAGATCAAGGAGATGCCAAAATAGGCATTATCCAAAATTACTCAAGTAGGCAAAACTATCCAGAGCTAATTCACAAAATTATAGTCAATAAAGCAAATAAGCTTTCAGTGGTCAGAATCAACTGTATCTAGTTATTCATAATTTTGGAGGTTTTATTTCATGATTACTGGCACCTTATTTATTAATTCTCATCCATAAGTCTACAGTTTTGTAAAAAGAAAAGAAAAGAGAAACACTTTGGGGCCTTAACAGTTATATGGCCACAGTGTAATAATTATCCTATCCCTCTAAGAATTAAAACTTTCCATTAATATGTATGAGTCTACAGAAAATAAATAGATCATTCAGAAATACAAAAATGTGAAATTAAATTCAGAATCTTTGCTTTCTTTCTCCTTTAGAAAATATGGGGCTAGGGGCACCTGGGTGGCTCAGTCAGGTAAGCATCTGACTCTTGATTTCAGCTCAGGTCATGATCTCATGGATCATGGGATTGAGCCCTCCTGGTTGGGCTTCACACTGATGGCTCAGAAGCTGCTTGGGATTCTCTCTCTCCCTCTCTCTCTCTGTACCCCCCTTCCCTCACCCCCACCACTGCAACTTATGTGCTCTCTTTCTCTCTCTCTCTCACAATAAACAAATTAACTAAGAAAGAAAGAAAGAAAGAAAGAAAGAAAGAAAGAAAGAAAGAAAGAAAGAAAGAAAGAAAGAAAGAAAATATGGTGCTGAAGGAAATAGAGTTAAGCAAACACTTCTGTGTCACTTTAGGGGCACCCTACCCTATCCCCTATCCCCGGGAAACTTTTAAATAACCACCCCAAAGGGGCGCCTGGGTGGCGCAGTCGGTTAAGCGTCCGACTTCAGCCAGGTCACGATCTCGCGGTCCGTGAGTTCGAGCCCCGCGTCGGGCTCTGGGCTGATGGCTCGGAGCCTGGAGCCTGTTTCCGATTCTGTGTCTCCCGCTCTCTCTGCCCCTCCCCCATTCATGCTCTGTCTCTCTCTGTCCCAAAAATAAATAAAAAACATTGAAAAAAAATTTAAAAAAAAAATAATAAATAAATAACCACCCCATTGTCTCAAATGCAACCATCTGAATGTCTTTCCTTGGCCATTATGATTATGTTCAGAGGCTCTTGTTAAAATATTAATATCCTTTGGAGATTAAAAGTAACCCAAGCTATCAAAAGAAAAAAGTAATCAAAGCTATATTTCTTAAGGGTCTACTTGGTGCTGGGCACTTTTAATTTATTACATCTAATCTTCACATTAATCCTATAAGGTAGCTAACATTAGCACCATTTTCCAGAGGAGAAAACTGTCAGAGATTAAGGACCTGCTCACCGTAGCAGAACTGGGGGAATGCACCGAACTTGAAGTTGGTAATACCAAGTCTACCCTTTTTCCATTACCTCCTTTTTGTTTCTCCACATGTCAAACCTATTCCTACCTTTCATCCTCTGCCTTAGCTGATCCCTCTGCTGGCTGGGTGCTTATCACTCAGGTCTCGGCCAAAACGTCACCCTCACCCTGTGAGTCTTTCTCTGTCCATTCTAGGTAAAGCAGTCATCCTGTCACACTCCATCACATCACCCTGTTTTAGTTCTCCAGGGAGCACCTAACAACCATTTGTTATTTTCATAATGACCTGTTTGCCTGTTTATTATCTACCTCTCCAAGCTAGGACGGAAGCTCTGTGGGAGCCAAGACGCCGGGTGTTGTGCTCTCTGCCCTATCTCCTAGATGGAGCTGGGTAAAGCAGCTGGGTATAGCAGGCACTCAGTAAAGATCTATGAATGGTTAAATGGCTTTTCTGCTGCCCCCACCACACACTGCGGTGATGCCGGTGAAGAATCTTGGATTCAAGTTCTCAGACCTAGATTCTAACTTCACTTCTAACCAGCTAGGGGGCTGCAATCCAGACAACCTTCACTCAGCTCAATTTCTACCATCATCAGGTACCTTCCCAACATGTCAGTGAGGTGAGCTGAAACTCAAAGAAAATCTTATTGGGTCAGAGGGACTCAGACCATATGAGACCAGGGGTCACAAGACCAGAGCAGCAGACCAGCATCACTGATTTCATCGTTTTGTCTTGGACCAACACAGCGATTCACCATAATGCTCATCATAGCTCAAAAAGAAGGCAAATGTTTTAAGTATACAGATATATCCTAGCTCTTTTCATAGGGGAAAAGTTGGTATTAACAAAAGATACAAGCAAAGTCACTCAAACTGTCCTAGTTTTTTTTTTTTTTTTTTAACTTTTCATCCACGGCAAACCTCAAAGAAACCCCTTCAAAAATAGAGGCTTTTGAAAATACCTAAATAACACAACCAAATAAGTCTTAAAATGGGTCATCATCTAGTATATTTTACCAGGAGCCAAACGTAAGTGCGAATACATTTTTAAGCACATAGCTTTCTCTAAAATGTATAGCTCTTCTTTTCAACTAGTTAATTGTCTGCTATAATCAGTTCAAGTGAAAAATGTCCTCAAATATAGGGGAAAAGATTAGAACCATGCCCTGGGAATTAGAAATTAATAAAAGCCTTATTTTTTATATCTTCCAATGGGGGTTTCTAAATTCGAAACCCCATCAGGCTTTGGGGACCAGTAATCTGGTGACACTGATCCCAGCACATTGTCAATATGCACATATATGCATTCTTCTAGAAACAGGATCCATAGCTTTCATCATCACTAAAAGGGTCAAGGACTCAAAACCAGTTTCAGAAGCACTGCTTCTGCTGAGAATTTGTTCTCAACTCTTCCATACTATGATAGAACAACAGCAAAATATAATAAAGCATTTAAGAGGTCCACACCTGACAAATTAATAAATATATTCTGTTTGAGGAATTATGCTAATATATTTATGACCTTTGTGCACTCTTCCAAAAATAATTTCAGAGCTTAGAACAAATCTGAGTATCAGCAGCACAGTCTCCAGAAGAAATTTCAGAAGGAAGCAAAACTTTCATTGTCCAATGGAACCATACCTAGAACCACATAACTCTGATGCTGGAAGAGGCCACAGGAAGGGGGCCCATGACATCACAGACAAGGATACCAAAGCCTCATGTGAGGACAAGGTACAACATCATATTTAAGTGCTATTAGAGGGAGATAGAAACAGTGCTATGCAAGTACAAGGGATAAATATGACTTACAAATGAAAATACAGCTTTGGGGTTTGGGTTTAAGCATTTATAGAACAGGGGCTGAGTCTAGAACATGCTCACACTGGCCCCCTATGACTTATTTTATTAATATAATGATGGGCTCTTGTTGTCCATCCTCTGACAAATTTTTTAAATTTTGTTACTTATTTTGAGACAAAGCGCTCACTAGTGGGGAAGGGGCAGAGAGAGAGGGTCCATAGCAGGCTCCATGTTCAGCGCAGAGACTGATACTGGGCAGACCGCATGAACCGCGAGATCATGACCCAAGCCAAAACCAAGAGTCAGAAGCTTAACTAACTGATCCACCCAAGTGCCCGTATCCTCTGGCAAATTTCTTAATTTTCTTTCTTTCTTCCTTTCTTTCTTTCTTTTTCTTTCTTTCTTTCTTTCTTTCTTTCTTTCTTTCTTTCTTTCTTTCTTCCTTCCTTCCTTCCTTCCTTCCTTCCTTCCTTCCTTCCTTCCTTCTCTTTTCTTTCCCCACAAGCACAAACTAAACCTTCTAGGCATTTTCCTCCCTGTAAGATGCAAGGGTAAAGCTTATGTAAAATTGAAGGAATTCTGCAGAAGGCAGCACTTAATAAAAACACTGACCACTCTACTAAGCGGTCTTTCTACAAAAAGTTCTATGTGCTTTGACAATTGCTGCTGTATTTTACCGAAATACACTAAACATAATAATCTTGATAAATCACCCTGGATAGTACCATGATTCTCAGCAAAAATTTCCCATCTCATAAAGTTCTTTGACATAGCTTAAACACTACAATAGCCAATACCCTTGGGCTCATTCCTCCATCTAATTAAAATGTCTGTTCTACAAGTGATTTATAGTATTTGTCATCACCTAAGGTGAATATATAGACTGGTGGCTACAGACATGTTGTGACTACAAAACATTAATTACCATGCTAGTGAGAATGGCTTCCAGCAAAAGCTCAAACAGTGGGATTCTCAGTCTCTCTCTGAAAACAAGTAACAGGGACATAACTTACAACCACCCTATAGGACAAGGAGCCCATTAGTGTAAATCAAGAAAGATAACTGCATGTCTTGAAATGAGGACCCACTGTAATTCCTTAAGGCTGATTCTAAACCAGGGAAATAACACCAACATCACTAACAATGCTAAAAGTCATTTAGACATGTGCTACATCCTCTTCAAGCCTGAGCAATTTAGATTTGGACCAATTCAATTCTTAGGAGTTACTAACTTTGATAAAGTTAGTATCAAAGTTTTTGACTGCTTAACACCCAACCAGTCACCCCAAACGAGAAGAAATGATGTAACTGCCTAAACACAGAGGAGGCAGAGGCTTTACGGATGGAAGGGTCCTTCGAGACATTCTAGTGTAACCTCTGTATGATCTAAACCAGGGAACTGAGACCCTGGTACACACAGGCTTGCCTAAGGTCACAGCTGACAGATGACAAAGCCACACCCTGAACCCAACTCTCCTGACTCCCAGTACAGCCCCACACTTACACATTGCTGGGAGATGTGGAATGAAATACAAAGAGGGATTTTTTTTTTTAACTGGGAAGTTAATATAATACTGATTTCCAGTTAAAGTTAACTCCTAATATTTTTAGATTTAAATATTTATATATACTAATAAGCCAAGTTCCTCTAAAATTTTAGGACACAAACATATAGATGTCAATAACTATCTAAATAAATATAAATCTAACTTAATGTATTCATAACTAAATTAATACACATCTAAATAAATCTAAGTAAATATATCTACATATTTACATTACAAGTATGAGCATGTGTGGGTCACACATCACGTGAACTAGGGCAACAGTAATGTTTTGGCTAGAGCTTTGGTTCCCACATTCTGAAAACAAAGGTTTGAGCTACAGTAGTTGTCAAAAACTCAAAAACCCCCAGACCCAAGCAGGTGATGAGTGAAGAGGGCCAGTTTTTCAGGGAGTGGTGGGGTCTGGCAAACTGGAGGACCACAAAACTAAATAAAGATCTTCAGACTCAACATTAAAAACACCCCTGCTAAATGAATTCATCGGCAGGCTTTTTGTTGTTGTCCTGAACCAGATAATCCTCCTGCTTCAACATCTATGATTCTTTTACTATCTGCACAAAGCTTAAGGTATCTACTGGTTCACATAAGGTGTCACTGTTGTCTGCCTTTGGGAGTCCAGGGTTC
Organism: Leopardus geoffroyi; assembly: GCF_018350155.1. Lineage (NCBI taxonomy): Eukaryota > Metazoa > Chordata > Mammalia > Carnivora > Felidae > Leopardus > Leopardus geoffroyi. The sequence continues at coordinate 108,107,750 of NC_059337.1, read as the reverse complement.
TTTCGGGTCAGGCCATCTGTTCACAGGCATGGCAACTTTGTCACTTTCCAAAGATGGAAACACTTCTAATGGGTCGAGAACATTTACCTTTCAAAAGGGCACCTGTGATGTCTCTCTGGGAAAGCACTGTCAGGTCAAAAGTTCCTTTTCTTTTGAGGAATGGTATTTCACAGTCATTTCATTGAAGTAGGCCTGTGGCTATCTGTGCTGGGGCTTTAAAATCAGCTGTTTTCCCTCCAGAAAAATGGCTCTCATGATTACCTCAAACCACGTATCCACAGTAACTTAGTACTTCCTTTCTGAAATTTCCTGCTTGCTGGTTTTCTCCTCCAATTTCTCTCCCCCTTAAAACTCCAGGGCCTACGAAGGAAGGGGCCATGTCTGTCTTGTCCACTTCCCTTTCAGGGTAGGGCACAGTGCCCAGGACATAGGACAAGTCCAATGGTGGATGAAGACTCACCTACAGCTTGGCATGTCATACAGACACATGTAATATAATAGTCTGTTAGAGTACTACTCTACTCCCCAGGAGCAGGGGAGATAAATCCTAGTTAATCACCCATACTATTACACCCTGAACTCCTTCTGACCAATATCACACACTTCCACGAGAGCCCAATCCATTCTTACAGCCATTCTTTCGGGATGGAGGGGAGGATGGGCAATGGAGATCCCAGGATGCTGAGGGAACACTAAGGAGGAGAACCCAGACTTGGCATGTCAGGAAAAGTTTTCTGGGTAAGTGATATCTACAGTGAGACCTGAGGCATAGGTGGGAATTAACAGGCAGCCTTGAGGATGAAAGACGTGACTGGAGCAGAGTGTGGGTTGCGCAGAGGTGAGCAATAAGGTGCAAGAGGAAACCAGGGCCTGGATCATGGAGAACAATCTATACATCTTAAAGATGTGTGCTTTATCCAAGAGCACGGGCAACCACTGAAGATATTAAGTAAAGGAATGACTATCAGCTTGGCAATGGAGAAAACTCATTTTGGATACAGCAGTATTAAGAGTGGAAAAGAGTGGTCAAGGCACTGAGTTTTCACTCAGGCCTCAATTTTCTCATATTCTAATAAAAGAGAGCTAAGCAGTTAACATAAAAGGAGAACCTGATCTAGCCAATTGTTTCAAAAAATAGAAAAGAGACTGCAGAAAATCCAAGGCACCTCTCTAAGTAAATGCTACCCATCTCATAAAAATATACTGCACTTTTACTATCATGACGAATCATCAATCTGAACACCTGCTAGATACCAAAAGAGTTACGTAAGATGAAATGATTCATACTCTTCCCACCAACCCCATTAACTCTCCAAGGTTGAAGGCTTATTTCTTGCTTCGGCCCCAAATTTAACACGTTGGGCTCACAAATTACCAGTGAAAGAAATAACAACCTATTAACAGACTTAAAAGTCACAGTTTTTTAAATTTATGCAAAAGCAAGGAAATTTTTTCACATGGAGTTTTGAATCTATTACCATATTCAAAGGGCATAAAAGGGGCAGCCCAATATTTCAAGTATATATTGATACATCATCAATTGATTTTTTAAAGGGGACACGGTAATAATGGTAAAAATTGGTCACTGCCCAATTACTTTTATTTCTTTTTGAAAGATGAATCAACTGTTTAAAGATGTTCCCAAAGTACTTATACTCGACTTGCTCCCAAATCACATTTAAGCAATTTATTCTTTTGAGAAATGTTTAGTGCCTACTCTACAGAACATGGCTCCAGATGCTTGGGTTAGAACAGTGAATAAAAGAAGAGGAATTCCTGCTCTCACGGTGTTTATACTCTAAAGGAGGAAGGTGTAATAAGGAAATTAATAAAACGAACTCAGAGAGTGATGAGTGCGATGAAGGATGAAAAGATAATAATGTGGTCAGGAAAATGCTCTCTGTGGGGTGGGGGGGGGGACTTCTGAGCTACAACCTGTGTGACGAGAAGCAGCCAGCTTCACTGCAGCAAAATTCTTACAAAGAAACTGAAGACACGATATATCCAATACAATTCGTGTACATTGGGACAAAGCTCCCTAGAGAAGCTAAAATACGTTTTTCCCATCACCACTGTGAGTTAATGTTGGACACTCCTGGCCATCTGGCTCAGAAAGAAATAACTGTTAGAATAAATAGTTGCCCTGCAAAGTACAAAAGAGAGTGAACCGCTAGGCAATGAATCTGGAAGAATTTACGTGCTATCAATTCATATACCTGGATCCAGAAATCAGGGGAAAAGGTAAGCACTAATTGTCCAGTGGTAACCTAGCTACTTCGCCTGACAGGACTACCAAAAGGTATCTCACTGAGAGAAGTTCAGAGAAAAGCAGCCTTCCAGTGCTGCAGGGAACATAATGTCTTCAGGAGGGGTGAAGGAGGAAAACAGCCTGAGATCCCGCCAAGCAGTTCCTTCCTTCCTGAGGGGATGCCAAGGTCTTTCCATGACGCAGCCTCCAGCTCCTCCTGCCTCCCCCCATTTCCCCATGTTCTGAAATAAGTATTAGCTGCTGGTACCCATCTGGACAGTCAGCAAATGAAGAGAAAATACACGAAAGACGGAAATAAAGTTTTAATGTAGACAAACTTTCAGTTTTCAGAAATCCAAGAAATTGTGCAAAACCAGCCAGTTCTAGAAGAACCAGAAAAGGAAACGGACAGTGAATTAGAAAATGAGACTACGTCCAAAAAATCAGAAACTATATTTAATGAATTTGGTATGTGCTTACTCTGATAAATATTTTCTGCACTGAAGAGGCAATGTAGTTTTCAAGAGTCAGCCTTGGCTCAAACCTCATTCGGTCACTTATTTAACATCTTTGGTAAAATCCTCATTGTTTTTTCCCCTACAGCTTTACTGAAGTATAACTGTCATACAATAATATGTACATCCTTGAAAGTGAACCATTTGATGAGCTTGGACACAAGCAGATATAACTATGAAACCATCACCACAATCAAAATAATAAATATATTCATCTCCCTCAAAATTTTCCTTGTGTGTTTGTAGCCCATCCCTCCCACACCTCCCTCCCCCATTCCCAAGCAACCACTGATCTGCCTCCTATCACTACAAACTGGTTTTCATTTTCTAGAAGTCTGCATAAATGAAATCATACGGTATATACCCCTTTTTGTCTGGAATCTTTCACTCAATGTAAATTATGTTGAGATTCATTCATATTGTTGCCTGTATGAATAGTTCATCACTTTTCATTACTTACTAGTATTCCATTGTATGGGTACACAATTCATTAGTCACTCACCTGTTCAACAGACACATGAAAAGATGCTCAACATCACTAATCATGAGAGAAATCTAAATCAAAACCACAATGAGATATCTCACACTAGTCAGAATGTCTATTATCAAAAAGACAAGAGATAACAACTGTTGACAAGGATGTGGAGAAAAGGAAACCCTCATACACTGGTGATGGCAATATAAGTTGCTGCAGCTACTCTGGAAAACCGTATGGTGGTTCCTTAAAGAATGAAAAATAGAAATAGCGTATAATCCAGTAATTCTACTACTATTTACCCCCCAAAAATGAAAACACAAAAAATTACAGGCATCACCATGTTCGCTGCAGTATTATACACAATAGCCAAGATATGGAAGCAACCTAAGCATCCATTGATAGAGAAGATGTGGTGTGTATACACAAACACATCCACACACACACACACACACACACACACACACACACACGTGCACGCGATATTGCTCAGCCATAAAGAATGAAATCTTGCCATTCGCAATAACATGGATGGACCTAGAGGATATTATGCTAAGTGAAATAAGTCAAAGAAAGATAAATGCCAGATGATTTCACTTGTATGTGCAATCTAAAGACAAAACAACAAGCAAACAAAACATTAATAAATATAGAGAACTGGTGGTTACCAGAGGGAAAGGGCTGCAGGGATGGGCAAAATAGGTGAAGGGGACTTAGGGGTACAAACTTCCAGTTATAAAATAAGTAAGTTATGGGGATGAAAAGTACAGCATAAGGAATATAATAACACTGTAATAACATCGTGTGGTGACAGATGATAGCTACACTTACCATGGCGAGCGCTGCATTATGTACAGAATTGTCAAATCACTATGTTCGACACCTGAAACTTATATAACATTGTATGTCGACTATACTTCAGTAAAAGAATGTTTTTAATTCAACTGTTGACATTTGAATAGTTTCCAGTTTTATTACAAAATTAAGCAGCTATGAACATGCATGTATAAGTCTTTGCATAAATGGTTTCATTTCTCTTGGTAAATACTTACGATTAGCTAGGCCACATGGTAGGCATATGTTTAACACTTTAAGAAACTGCCAAACTGGTTTCCATTGTGACTAAACCATTTTATATTCCTCACAGCCATGTAGGGGAGTTCTAGCTGCTCCACTTCCTCATTAACACTTGGTACGGTCGGTCTTCTTACTTGAGCCTTTCAAATGGGTTTTGGTTTTAATTTTGACTAATGACTAATGACTTTGAGTATCTTCTAATGTGCTATTTTCCATGAAGGTGCCTATACAAATCTTTGCCCCATTTTTAAATCAGCTATTTTTCTCATTGAGTTATAGGAGTTCTTTTATATATTCACGTTACAAGTCCTTCTTCTGATTTAATGTTGAAAATAGTTCCTCCCTATCTGTGGCTTGTTTTTTCACTTTCTTAAGTCTTTTGAAAGGCAATAATTCTTCATTTTTATAAAGTCTGATTTAATTTTTTAATAGTTGGTGATTTTTGTGCCCTGTCTTAAAAATATTTGCTGAACCCAATGTCACTACGATTTTCTTCAGTGTTCTTATAGAAGTTTTACAGTTAAACTCCTATGTTGAGGTCTATGATCCATTTGGGGTTAATTTTTGTGTGTGGTGTCAGGTAAAGATTAATGCTCATATTTCTCCATTTCGCTATTCAATTGTTCAAGTACCACTTCTGAAAAGATTATTTCCCCATTAAGTTGTCTTGACATCTCTGTCAAAAAAAAAAAAATCAACCAAATATATATGTATGGATCTATTTCTAGACTTTCTTCCATCCCACAGACCTGTTGGACTCTCTTCACTCCAATAACACATTATCTTGATTATGGTAGCATTTACAGTAAGTCTTCAAATCAGTTGGTGTAAGTCCTCCAACTTGTTCTTTTTCAAAATTATTCTTAGGTGAGTCTAGGTCTTTTGCACATCTGTAGAAATTTTAAAATTGGCCTGTCAACTTCTACAACAAAGCTTGCTGAGATTTTGACTAGGATTGCAATAAATCTATTGAACACTTTGGGAAGATTTGGGGTCTTAACAATATTGAATCTTCCTACTTATAAACACAGTACCCCTTCTCCATTAATTTAGATCTTTATTTCAGCAATATTTTGTCATTTTCAGTTTTGCATATCCTTTATCACATTTACCCAATTTTATTTATCTCTGGTGCTCTTAAAAATTGTATTTTTTCTATTTCAGTTTTCAGTTGCCCACTAATCGTATATAGAAGTACAACTGACTTTTGTATATTGGTTTAGATCCTGCCACCCAGCTACACTCCCTTGTTAGATCTAGTAGCCCTTTTATAGAGATCTTAGAATTTTCTACAGCCATCCAGAAGTAAAACACATGGCCAATCTGTGATGCTTGTGCATAACTGTTTAAGAATACCTCTTAAAAGAGGTTTTTAAGAATTGTTTGAAAGATTCATTCACCACCGTGTGATTTCAGTGAGTGGAGCTTATATTTACTCAGTAATGCTGTCTGCAAATAAAGACAGTTTTACTTCTTCCTTTGTGATCTTTATGTATTTTATTTTTTAAAATTGCCTAATGCACTGAATGGGACCTCCAACATACTGTTGAACAGAAATAAGGATAGTCATCCTTGCCATTTCTGATCTTAGGGGAATATCATTCCTTCTTTCACCATTAAGATGTTACCTATAGGTTTTTCACAGATGTCCTTCAGCAGGCTGAGTAAGTTCCATTCTATTACTAACTTGTTGAGAGTTTTTATCATAAATGGATCCTTAATTTTGTCAAATACTTCTTCTATATTTATTAAAATGATCACACCAATTTCCTCTTCTATTCTGTTAATATGAAGAATTGCACTGATTTTTAAATTGCAGTCCTGATTATAAACCTCATTTGGTCATGATGTACTACCCATTTGCTATATTGTTGGATTTGATTTGCTAAAACTTAAGAATTTTTATATCTATGTTCACGAGGGGTATTGGTCTATACTTGTATTTTCTTATAATGTTTTCATCAGGTTTTGGTATAAGGGTCATGAAATGAGTTGGGGTGTGTTTCCTTCTCTATTTTTTTTTAATGGTTATTTATTTTGAGAGAAAAAGAGAGCATGTGTGCATGGGTGAGGGGCAGAGAGAGAGGTAGAGAGAAGCCCAAGCAGACTCCACGCTATCAGCACAGAGCCCCACATGGGGCTTGATCCCACGAGCCGTGAGATCACAACTGGAGCCAAAATCAAGAGTCACCCACTTAACCGACTGAGCCCCCCAGGTGCCCCTCCTTCTCTATTTTCTGAAATAGGATATGTAGAGTTGGCACTATTTCTTTCCTAAATATATAACAGAATTTACCAGTAAATCCATTTTAAGAACTTGAGTCTGCATTGTGGAAGGTTTTTAACAACAAATTCAATGACTTTAATAAACAAAAATATTCAAGTTATTTGAATGAGCACAGGTAGCCTGTGTCTTTCAAGAAATTTATTTCATCTAAATTATGGAATTATTAACATAAAATTATTCATAATATTATTATTTTTTAACATCTGTAGGATCTATAGTGATGTTCTCTCTTTCCTAACATTGGTAATTTTGTCTTTTTTCTTGATCATTCTGGCTTGAGGTTTATTAATTTTATTGTTCCCCCCTCCTCCCCAAAGAACCAGCTCTTTGTTTCACTGATTTTTCTCTATTGTTTCTTATTTCTACTTCACTGACTTCTATCTTTACCATTCCCTTCATTCTGCTTACTTTTGGTTCAACTTGCTCTTTTTTTTAGTTTCAGGTGGAAACTTAGGTCTTTGAGATCTTTTCTAATTTAACTGTTTAATGCTGTGAATTTCTGTTTAAGAACTTCTTTAACTGTATCCCACCCACCTCCTTGGGTTTTTATGTAGATTAAATGAAATACGTAATCAGGTAAGAAATATTTGATTGCCTAATCCATGTGAGGTCAGGCACTGTGCTTGGTACTAGGAATACACCACATTAAAATAAATCTAATCCCTTCTTTCATCAAGCTTGGAAGGTAGTATTGACAAAATTGGTCCAAAAATAAATCTTGTTGATTTTCTTGATGCTTAGAAAGTACATTAAGCAAGAATGCATAACTTTTTTGTTTTATTCTAATGATAAACGTATTTTCTATTTTTGGGTCTCTACTCATGAACTAGCAAAAATTAAGTCACTAGGTTTCCTTTTTTTAAAGTTCAGAGATTTGTAATCCAATTGCACCACATGAATTTATTGTAGAGTAAAACCAAATAATCTACTTGTAAATGTCTGAATAAACTACACATTTCAATTTAATATACTAAAGATAAATAAGTATTTCTGTCATTTTAAACCTAAAAACCACCTTTAGATCTATAAAGGATCATTCAAAAAACAAGCGTCAATACGTTCCCAATATTTTCCTAACAAGATTCTTCTTAAAATGTAAGGAAACACTCTTCCCATTCTATCTATCCTATCCTCAGTTTCAAAATCCCCAGAACTTTTTACAAAAATCCTCTGCCCCTCCCCCCATTGAATATAAATGTATGACAAATCACTGGTTTCAAGGTCTTTTAAATCCTGACAGATCCAACCAAACATTCATGTTTTCAAAAACACCACCAGTGTGTTAAACATCACAACATAATTAATTCAGACAATTATAAATATAGATATTTAATTTACATTTAAATCTTTGTTCATCCAGTGGGGCCATAAGCAGTTCTGTACATCTCTACCATGTCAGGTAACCTGGCTTGTCTTACCATATGCTTCTTCCAGTCCTAATCTGTTGGTCTTCATTTCAGCCACAGGTTCTCAACCTTAACTGCCCATTGGAATCACCTGGGAGTCTGAAAGTACTGACCCTGGGGTCCCACAGCCAGAGATTCTTAGAGTATTTAAAAGTGGGGATTTTCAATAGTTCCCCATGTGAGTCAATGTGCAGACCAGGGATAAGAAGGACTAGTCTAGGTTCTCTAGTGGAGGCCATGCTTCTAACGGCCATTGGCCAGTCTACACCACCATACTTAGAACCCAGTTCCTCTAGAGCTTTCCCAACCTAACTCCTATCAAACACTAATTCAGTAATTCCATTTGGATTCCTAGGCTCACCTGGGTCTGTCCAGAAATTCAAAGGATAAAATGCAAGTCTCTAACTTTATTTTAGCCATTCCTCTCCAATCCACTTCTAAATTTCATAAAATAAGTTCAGCGAAGAGAAATTAACCCCATATAATGATATGGTTAAAAAGTCATTATGTTTTCTCCTATTTAAGAGATAGTTCTACAAGCCATCTGTAATGTTACAGAATATATGGTAAAACTACCAATTCCTCAAAGCATAAATAAATATTAAAATGAGTCTTCATTGTTACCCATCTGATCTTATCACGTGTTAATTTCGAACAGGTTTTCAATACTGATTCACATTCTGGGCTCAACACTGGCATCCTCCAGAAGAACTTAAACCATTAGACTTCTGAGAGTCTTCAAACGGCTTACTCTATTTTGCCAAGCCAGACCACTTCAGTATAATTATCACTTCATCATGTAAAAGTGGGAAGAACACCTGTATCACAAAGACAGTATGAGGAATAAGACGCAAAAGCTAACAGAAATGTAATCATTTGCAGCAGAAATTCTGCCTCATGGGAACCATGTGAAAAGAAGTGGCAAGCAGGAAGTTGTGGATAATTACTGGTCAATACACAGAGACACCAGCAGATCAGGCGGGGAGAACTGGGGGTGGTTCACAAACTGCTAAGGAGTTCCCAAAGCTCCCAGACGGCTAGGAGCAGAAACGGCACACTATAAGACCCGCACCGCTCAGGCTGCTGAAGTTACTTGCGAACACATGTAAACCTCCTCTCCTTGGAAAACTGCTAAACAATAAAGCTGTGCCAACGTGCAGACCCAGGAACTCTGATCCCTGCCAGTGTAGGTAATGTACCCATGGGATGTAATGGACCTGCATGCCGAAACACGTGTGCACGTCTGAGCAGCTGAACCAACACGTATCCATAAACATTATGAATAATACTTGGGAGAATGTATGGCTTTCTCTTCAGAAGCCCTTTAAGTACTTTGCCCAAATCAAGTCACTTTCATATCACATCTTCTCGCCTTTCCTTAGTATTACCCATGTGCGGAGAGTTGGGGCGCCCTACCCAAAGTCTGAGCATGGGTGGGGGGGCAGGAGGGGGGCTGACTGCCTCCACCCTAACTTCCCTTTAGCCCAAGCTGCCATCCCCAAAGGGGACCGTGTCCAGCCTGGCTTCCTGGAGACACACATGAGCCCTCACACACCCACCGCGATCGCGTCACCAGTGCCGCGGCCACCTGGGCGAGGACCAAATCTGAAGGGAATTCCCTCCGCCGCGGAGCTCGGCAACAGGCTGGGAAAGCGGGACCCGGGCGAGTTTTGAAAAGTGGAGGGGGGAAAGAAGTCAAGTGGACACAACGGGGAGGGACCACAGTCACTCACCCAGCCCTCGAAGGTGTCCGAGGCGCCGGCGGTGCGCAGCAGCTCCTGGAATTGCAGAGTGCAGTTGGCCACGAAGTGGTCATAGCCCAGGGGCGTCTCGTGGAAGACGGCCAGTTCGAGGTGGCCACCGTCCGTGACGTTGGCGCAGAACTCCTCATTGTACGTGGGTTTGTTGGTCTTCTGTTTGGTGCTGGTCTGGCCCACGCGCACCTGGTCTACGCTCACCGTCAGGTAGGGGTCGAGCAGCTGGTAGCCCTTCTTGAAAAGCGAGTGGCGCAGGGACCAGCGGGTGGGCTGCAGCCCCACAGCCTCGCCGATGCGGACCCTCAAGTAACCATTGAACTTCATGTTGCCGGACGTCATGCCCGCGCCGCTGCCCCGGCCCGGGGGGGCCGCGCTGGCTCGCAGCGGGAGAGCCTGGAGCCCCTGCTCAGGCCAGCCCTCCCAGCAGCCGCAGGAGTGGAGGCAGCTCCTGGGAAAAGCAGCGGCCAAGCCCCCCTCGACTGGCCATTCTGCCTCCTCCGCGGGACCTTCCCCTCCCCTCCTTCCCTCGCCCCCTCCCTCGCGAGGTGGAAAGGAGGGGAGCCCGCAGCCGAGCTCTCCGCGAGCCGGGGTAGCCCGATCGTCCCTCTTGAGCGCCAGGCGCTTCCCGGGGGCTCGCACAGGATTCGCCCCTTCTCCAGGGCCGGGAAGCTCCTCTCCCTGGAGAGCCGGAGCGACCCGTCCGGTTAGCTCCAGCCCCAAGCGTCTCTTGCCCCCGCCTCCTCCTGCTTCTCCTCCTGCCCCCGCCTCCGCGGGCTCACGCTCTCCCCCCCTCGGCGAGCTTCAAACCAGGAAGCAGCTGCCGCCGCATCCCCGGCAGGAGTCTCGCGCCGCCAGGCTCCAAGTTCACAGAAGCCCTGCGCCGGCTCCCGCGCCTTTCGAACCCCGGGGGCGTGGCGCACAGTAGGCTGGACCCGGCGGTGGGTCGGCGGCCGGGCGCACGCAGCCGGGGAGCTCCCACGCTGGCCCGCTGGTCCCGCTCTGCGCGCGCTCCGTGCCGCGCAGGGTCTGGCCGTGCCCTGTGGGCTAGATGCTCCCCCAGGTTCAGGCGAAAAAGGGAAGGGCTCGAGGCCTAGCGCGCGCCAACACCTGAGGCCCGGGGGTCAAGTCCAGGGAATGCTGGAAGGCGGGGAGGAGGTGCGGGAACAGGGAACCTGCGCTCCAGGAGTCGCCGGCACCTCCTTACCACCCGAGGAGCTGGGCCGGCGAGCCTTCCTGGCCGTCTGGGAGAGGCCCTGGGCAGAGGCGGGCGCACGGTGGGGAGGTTCCTTTTCCTGATCTTTTCCTGGGATGGCTCATCCCGGGTTCAGCTCGGGCCCATCCTGTTTGTGCGCCTTTCCTGCAGAGAGTAATTACACGGTTGTTTTTTTGTTGTTGTTGTTAATAGGGCGGCGGTAAAGATGGAAATCCTGTCCGCCTCCTTCCTTGGAGAGGTGTGCCTTGTTGCACAAAGAGCAGGAAAGGTCGGTTCTGAAGACAGACATGAGATGTGCGATTTCTCTTTCTCTCCGGGTGGTTCCCGGTCTGCCCGGCAGAGCGAAGGCAGAAGATGTTCACACCCGAACACTGCCCCTGGCACGTGTGCGCCAAAGAAACCGCCTGTCCGAGGAACATTCCAGTTTGTTGCTGTGTTGGAGTGGGCAGCCTTTTGTTCCTTCCCACCCGTGGCTCCAGTAATTTTTGGGCCCTTGGGAGAACCTTTCCGTCCGCTCTGCTCCACCGCAAAGCTTGCTCCTGAGGGCCAGCCACAACCAGTTTGTCTTGCATAAAGCCTAGGCGATGTTTAAGAAAATTACATTCCGTCTGGCTGTTCTGAGCCAGTCGGTCTGAAGAGCCAGTCGGTCTTCCTAGCCCCCTCCACTGAAAGCCCTGTTTGGGGCTCCCTAAGTAGGCTCTCCACAATTTCACACGTGTGAAGGAAGGCACACTACACTATGAAAACAAGTAAGAACGATGGGCTGTCCGGAGTGGGGCGGGTTGGGGGGGGAGGGGGCGGGGAGGAGGACCTGTCTTAGAAACATCAAAACTTCAAGAGAACAGGGCAGGGATTCAGCACATCATCCTAATGACACTTTGCTTTAGGTAAGGCTTATAAAACAAGCTTCCAAACATCCCGGGAGCTCCCATCTGGCCCAAGTGCTCCGGGGAAGAGGTCAAGGGGACCATTTGAGCCAACTCTGTCACCCTGTCCTACAGAGAGCAGGGCTCTAGCTCTAAGAACCACTGAAAGAGGGTGCCTGGGTGGCTCAGTCGGTTGAGCATGGGACTCTTGATTTCCACTCAGGTCGTGATCTCAGGGTGGGGGAGATGGGGCCCAAGCACCCCACCTCCACCCCAGGTGGGGCTCTGCACTGACAGCCTGGAGCCTGCTTGGGATTCTCTCCTTCCCTCTCTCTCTGTGCCCCTCCCCTGCTCGCTCCTGCTGTCTCTCAAAATAAATAAATAAACTTAAAAAAAAAAAAAAAGAACCACTGAAAGATTTGCTGCTGTTGGGTTTTGGCACTAAAAAAAGACAGTCCCCAAATAGTGGGCAGCTGCACATCTAGCCTGGGGTTGGGATGTGAGGGACACTAGATGCTCCATCTTTGCCCCATCAGCACCAGGCACAGGGGGGAGGGGCAGGGGTGACAGAGCTATCAGCAGGACAGCCCTGGTGCCTGCTCTCCTGGGGCTTATAGTCCCGTGGCCTGGAGAAACATGAAATAGATCACACATGCAGGGTGTGCAGTGAAGGAAGCGCGTCAGGTGCAACAGGACAATGGAACCTGGAGGGGGGTGGTCAGGAAAGGGTCCCCTGAAGAAGTACATAGCAGAAGCATCAGTTTGTTCAGGTGCCCAAGAAGAAGGAAAGCTTGGCCTCCTTCAGGAACAGGGAGGGCTCTGTGTGGCTGAAGCTAAAAAAAAGGTGAGGGGAAAGTGACTGAAATTCACCTGAAAAGGTAGGTCAGGGTCCAAGATGGACCAGATTGGTAAATCCTGGGAAAGTCTTTGGACATGGTCTGTAGGCAGCTGGAAGACTCTTTATAAGAGTCTTTTAAGGTTTTTAAGCAGGGCCAGGGACAGGATGAGATTTGTATTTTTTTTTTAATTTTTTTTTTTAACATTTATTTATTTTTGAGACAGAGAGAGACAGAGCATGAACAGGGGAGGGGCAGAGAGAGAGGGAGACACAGAATCCGAAACAGGCTCCAGGCTCTGAGCTGTCAGCACAGAGCCCGACGCGGGGCTCGAACTCACGGACCGCGAGATCATGACCTGAGCCGAAGTCAGACGCTTAACCGACCAAGCCACCCAGGCGCCCCGAGATTTGTATTTTAATATCGCTTGGGGGTCAGGGGGCACCTGGCTGGCTCAGTCAGGAGAGCATGGGACTCTTAGTCATGAGTTCAAGCCCCGCTTGGGTGTAACAATTGCTTAAACAAACAAACTTAAAAAAAAATCTTTCTAGGGCTGTGTGAAGAGTGGCTTGGAAGGAGCAAGTATGGGTGTGGGGAGACCAGTTAGGAAGCTGATGCCCAAGTCCAGAGGAGAGAAGATGGTGACTGGGACTTGAGTGGTGGTGACAGAGGTGGAGATGGATGTGAGAGGTGTTTGAGAGGTGAAATGGCCATGCCTTGGTGACGGACCGAAGGGAGGGAATGAGGAAGAGGAAGGTGTCTGTACAGACCGGGGAGCCATTGGTGATCAGGAAACACCAGAGAAAGAGCACATTTGTGGAGAGAGACAGTTCAATTTGAAACATGCCAGGTTTGATACATCCCGATACATTTGAGTTGAAATCTGAAGTGGGCACTCAGCTGCGTGCTTGTGAAGCTCAGAGATGCAGTCTGAGCTAAACACCTAAAGTGAGCAGCCCTTGGTATGTAGATCTGCAATCAAAGCCAGAATTTGGGGGCGCCTGGGTGGCTTGGTCGGTTAAGCGTCCGACTTCGGCTCAGGTCATGATCTCACGGTCCGTGAGTTCAAGCCCCGCGTCGGGCTCTGTGCTGACAGCTCAGAGCCTGGAGCCTGTTTCAGATTCTGTGTCTCCCTCTCTCTCTGCTCCTCCCCTGTTCATGCTCTGTCTCTCTCTGTCTCAAAAATAAATAAACGTTAAAAAAAAAATTTAAAAAAAAAAGCCAGAATTGTGGATAACATCTATGGAGAAAAGATGGGAGTAGAGTGTAGTATGAGGAAAGAAAGGGACCTACAATAGAGCCCTCCAGAAACTCCAACGTGTACAGATGGAGGAGAGGCAGACAAGGGGGTTCAGAGCAGCAGCAGGGACATAAGAGAAAAACCAGGACGATGTAATATCCAGGTATCGTGAAAAACAATCAAAGGGTTTTCAAGAAAATTGGTGGGCTAGGCTGAATGACACCAAGAGATTAAGTAAACAAGGACTAAAAGTGGCCACGTAGAGATGGCAATGGACATCCTCAGTAATCTTTGAGCTGTTTCTATAGAGGGATCGGGGCTGAAGCCCATTTGGAGTAGCTTGAGGCGAAAAATAAGGAAGTGGAGAGAATGAGTGTAGACACTTTTCAAAAGGTTTGGCTGGAATGAGGAAGAGAGTAAGAGCTGAGGAGGAAGACAGGACCGCTGGGCAGAGGGGTTGTTAGTGGGGGGGAGCAACACAAGAGAGGAGAGAGACTGTGCCTTTCGGAGACTGCAGGACAGAATGCCATCTGAGACACGGGTGAAGAAGTGGGAATTAGTTTAGAAACAAACATCTATGTTTGTGGCTTTCAGCCTGCTGTCCAAAATTGCCTCTCTGCAGTCAGGAGAAATGGCCACCAGGAGCCCCTGCTGCCCAGATTTCCAGCTTCACGGCCCCAGTGGAAAGAGGATTTTTCTCTGCCCACCTCCTTAAATCAATCTGAGGAAGACTCTGAATGTCCCCAGCCTATGTCATGTGTCCTTTGGTGGCTCCTGGGGGAGACATTCCACAGGTAGTACCAAAGTCCCTGTGGGAAGGGGCTGTCTGCCAGTATAAACCTCACCTGTGTAACAGCTTTTATCCAGAGCTGGTCCTGACTTTCAAGGAAGGCAAGGGACAAGAAGTCCCCTCTCTATTTATGCGCGCGCGCGCACACACACACACACACACACACACACACACGACTAGCAGCTTGTAACACAATGTAATCATTTACATAATTGTACTGACTACTTGAAACTCAGTATTATAGGTCCTGTTACAGACTAGAGGTTTCTTTGGGGTTTTTTTTCTTTATCGCTATTACAATTTCTTAGTCACACTCTTAACTTTGGACTTCTATATAATTCCTAATACAATATCTAAATGCTTTTTGGTTAATTGCTTGATTGACTGAATTACTGCCATTTTTCTAATTTCTTAAGGAACACTTCACACAACCTCCATTCCACTTTAAAGTAGAATTAGAGAGGGGCGCCTGAGTGGTTCAGTTGGTTAAGCGTCCGATTTCGGCTCAGGTCATGATCTCACGGTTTGTGGGTTGGAGCCCTGCATCAGGCTCTGTGCTGACAGCTCAGAGCCTGGAGCCTACTTCAGATTCTGTCTCCCTCTCTCTCTCTCTCTCTGCCCCTCCCCCACTGTTCGTTCTCTCTCTCTCTCTCTCTCTCTCTCAAAAATAAACATTAAAAATAATGATAATAATAATAAATAGAATAAGAGGGTGCCTGGGCAGTTCAGTAGGTTAAGTGTCTGATTCTTGATTTTGGCTCAAGTCATGATCTCGTGGTCATGGTATCAAGCCCCACATGGGGCTACGCACTGAGTGTGAAACATGCTTGGGACTCTCTCTTTCCCTCTGCCTCTCCCCTGCTCATGTATGCATGAGCAGAATTAGAATTAGAGAATTTAGAGATTAAAACAGCTACGTCAAAAACTATCCCATGTTACTCCAAAACGGCACAACCTTTGAAGGGCAGTTTGACAGGACACATCAAAAGCTTCGAAGAAACCTGTTCTTTGCCTATGGAGGTCCAACACTAGTAGAATGACTAAGTCAATTACAGAAAGCAACCTAATGGAATAGTTATTAACATGACACATGATAAACAACATTGAAAAATAGTAAATAACATTTTAAAATGTAGAGTAAGAAGCATAAATGTGCTACGAAGTACATAAAATATGTATACCACAAGGTAAAGAATGCAACACAAATAAATTAAAACAGTTCTTACCTGGTGGACTCACAAACGAATAATAAACATACTTGTCTAAACAGGCTCTGAAGATAGAGTGATTCACATGAAGGATTTGATACATTGCCAAGCACGTGCTACATTTCAACTGTTACTTTGTCTGTCATACTGTCTTTATTGAGCATCCAGCAGCTTGTAACAAGCCACTTGACAAGCATTATTTCATATGATCCTCCTGACAACCATATGAAGTAAGTGCTATTATCTCTATTTTACAGATAAGGAAACTGAGAGCCAGAAAGGTTAAATGAATTGGAACATAGTTCATACATGGTAGACCTGAGATCTGACCCATTTCTTTAAAGGCGTGCCTAAGCCCCATCCCAGAGGGGTTGTAAGGAAGAGTAGGATTGAAAACTACCATGGTACCCTGAGAAACAAGGGGGAAGATCTAGATTCTCAGTGGGCAGGAGAAAATGGTATGCAGGGCAAGAGAGCAGTATTGTTCCTTATCCATTTCTAAATATGCAAAGGTACATATAAATAGTGGGGCCACCCACTACTCAAAGGTGTTCTAAAAAGAACAGAAAAAGGTAAGATATTTCACAAAGATGGGAACATTTCTCAGAAAGGAAGAAGGACCCTAGTCTCCTACTGAAAAGGACACAATATATTAGGCAGAATGAGTTAAAAGAAGGCCTACACCTAACACATCATTGTGAGGTTTCTGAACACCAGGATTAAGGGAAGATCTTCAATGACCTACAGGAAGAAACAGAAGCAAAATCAGGAGGTAGAAGGGGTGTGGGATAAGTGAGCCAAAGGCTCCTGATGCACCAATTAGTGTGTCAATGGATCAGCAGCTTACAATGAAAGAGGAAATGAGGGAAAGGAAGTCTGAAGGGGAGAAGTCCTAAAAGGGCAGACAGAGTGGATGGGCAGAGCTTCTCACCCTTCCTCAAAAGAAGAGCCTTAAATTATTATTTGCCTCAAAAGCCCACTTAAGTGAGACAGAGTCCAGGGATTGAGGTCAGCACAGACAAGCAAATGTAAAAGTAATACCCTCATAAAAAGCAGTCAAGTTGATAACACTTTCTACTGACAACTGCCTAGACAGAGCCTTGTGATCAAGAGAGATGACTCCATAAAACATTTCTGCCATTGTTTTCTAACAGGAAAATTGAATGAAGTTAAATATTGTATGCATGTAAAGAGAACAAACACAAATCTCTCCCATGACTGTTTTCTTTTTTGACATAGCACACCTACTGAAATCTACCCATAT
The DNA here is from genome assembly GCF_018350155.1 of Leopardus geoffroyi. Classification (NCBI taxonomy): domain Eukaryota; kingdom Metazoa; phylum Chordata; class Mammalia; order Carnivora; family Felidae; genus Leopardus; species Leopardus geoffroyi. The sequence goes on along the minus strand of NC_059337.1, from coordinate 108,090,568 downwards.
TAGAACACAGTAGTAAAACCTTGGTTTGTGAGCATAATTCGTTCCAGAAACATGCTTGTAATCCAAAGCGCAAGCAAATTTCCCCATAAGAAATAATGGAAATTCAGATGATTCGTTCCACAATCCTAAAATATTCACATAAAAATGATTACAATACTGTAATATAAATCAAAATATTAAATAAAATACAAAATATAAAGAAAAAGAAACAAATTAACCTGCACTAACCTTTGGAAACCTTCGTGGGTGGTGTGAGAGGAAGGTTATTGTGTAGGATGACTTTCACTATCACTAACAGAATCACTGCTATCTATTGGCTCAATGGAATCTTTCTTTTCGTGCAACTTTAACAAGGAACATTTCCAATGACCTAGAATGAAGCAAAGCATTCCTAAGCTTACTCTTGTATGGAAAAGCAAAGGACTGTCCATAGGTGTTTCGAAGTGACAAAAAATATACCAGTGCCAGTTGTGGGCACCTTCCAAGGTTCTGAAAACTCACTGATTTCTGCCAAACACCAGAGCCTGAGACCGAGCATCAAGCATGGAAGACAATCACCCACAATCCCTCAGCAAGAGAGAGAGAGAGAAGAATCATTGGCTCAGTTGTGATCATGTGACATCTGGCATCACGTACTACTTGTATTGCAAGACATCACTAGTTTATCAAGTTAAAATTTGTTGGAAATGTTTGCTCTTCCTGCAGAATACTGGCGGAACAGGTTTCTTGCAATCCAAGGTTTCATTGTACTTTCATTTAAAATCTTTTACATCACCTAAGTACATTTCTTAGTGTGGAACCCTGGGCAACCTTATAGTCATTCTATCAAGAAGCAGGTTCATAAATGTCCTCAGCCTGAATTATAAGTTTGTGGATTAAAAAAAAGACACACCTCATAGACAATAAGAGATAGTTTATAGAATCTAAGACTAATGACAGTCACCTCAAGCATTTCTTTGTATCCACTTCTGTAGTAACAACCTCAAGTAACATGTCACTAAATAAGGCAAAAGTATCTTTTCAAACTAGTTTAAAATTCCTTAATTCTGAATGCAGAACTTACTAAAACTCTTCATTTTTAATATTTTTCTTCTTGTTTTAATATTTTTAAAAAGCACCAGTGATAGAAGCAAGTGGGTATGGTTCACAATGGTAATGACTTGCTCTCAACCCCATTCTTAATATAGCTAATAGTGTGTTTCATTAACTTTTCTCATTTAGTTCTAGTCCATTAATAAGCCAAGTGGTTATTAACTACAAGTAGTGACTGAGTTATTAGATTTTATGGTTTGTGTAAGAAACCTGTGAAAGGAAAATGATAATCTTGCTCTAATAGCATCTTTCTCTTACCCTTCACTGGGTTTTCTCCATGCTGTTGATGGCATTCTCTGGTTCCTCAGTGACCATCTAATCAGTAAATCCATTCTGGTCATTGGGCTTCATAAGCAGATTTTCCTAAGTCTTCTGGAATTGACTTTAGGTCATTTGTAAAACCCTCTACACATTCTTTCAGCCTATGAATTGCATAGTTTCCTAGTGATAAAATTTAATATACAAAATGGATTTCATCAATTTAAATGATAATAATAGGAAGGTCAATCAAGCCATCTTGGTTATGTTTTTTCAGAGCTGTACACAGGGTGGGGGGAGGGGCGGGGGAGCCTTTCTTTAAACAGACTATTTTACCAGAATGTAGCCATGACTATTTACTATAGTGGGCATTATAGATTTTCACAACACATTGTTAGTGAAGAAAGCAAGCTATCAAACTGTAACTCAGCAAGATCCTATTTGGTGTATGTTGTGTGGGTGTAAATTTGGAACAAGATACCCTGAAATGTGAATGGTGGTTATCCCTGGTCGTAGATAATAACACAGAGTCTGGCTAGTGTAGAGGTTGGAAATGGTGTTCTGGAGCCAGACTGCCTCTACCTGAATCCTCCCTGCCATCACCGAAATTCGATCTCCTTTAGCTGTGAGACTTTGGACTCTACCTACATTATAGTGCCTCAGTTTTCCCATCTGTAAAGAGGGTCACTGTGAGTTTTATAGAAGTTATTATTTGTAAGGCATTTGGAACAGCACCTGGCACAAAGCAAGCAACTTTACAAATGTTTATTATTATCGGTGGCTTTTTCTTCTTTTCACTTATTGAAATGAATACATTCATTCATTGTGATTTTTCTGGAATGAAAAGTTTAGCAACTTAATAAAAGATTTTTAGCTAATATTAAGAAACTACACACCAAATCACAGATAAGGTTGACTTCAACCATTTGAAAACTGTAATCATTTCCTGTCATCTTTCTGCCGAAATTTGAACGTTTTCTGGTTCTTGGAAATGAAAAAGCAGTTTGGCCCCTGTTCCTAAGAGTTTATATTTCATAATAAGGAGGCATAAAAAAAAGTCCTTTTGTCCTTGAAATCTTGATGATGAAGTATAAAATCTTCATATCAGCCCCAGTCATCTTTCTCGTACAAGGACAAAAATTTAACTTTCTACATAACTCGTCAAGACATATTCCTACATTAAAATCCTTCAAATTCTTTCCCTTTCTCCCTTTTTAGGACTCTGAATCCAGGCATTTGTTTTGCACACAGAAAGCTGGGAAATGTTTACTCTAGATACTAGAAGATCAAATCAGGCAAACACTTGGTAGTAAATCAAGGTACCATTTATTTTCAATCCCAATTTCATAAAGTCCCACTGTGTGATCACATAATTTTAACTCTAGAAGCCAACTAGTGTAGCAGGCAATTCAGGCAATCTGGTCACGAGCTCTTGGGTGGAGTCGGAGTCGGAAGACCCCCTATTGGCCCCTTTTGACAAAGTTTAACAAGCCCAGCTAGTTCTTCTGCACTCAGGTTTAAGAACCCTATGCATGAGAGACAATAACACTCAAAGACAGGTCTTCAACTTCCAAAACTATTAGATGAGCCTAGACAAGTCACACAGCGTACACAAGTAAATGAGAAACCAACTTTAAAGCACACTGCAAAGTCCTACAACGTTATATAAATGTTATCAGTTCTGTCCCACATGGCTGTTCACTCTCCCCTCCCCCCACCTCATTCTGGCTGCCTCACACTCTGCCCCTGTAGGGGGCAGCAGGAAGTGAGACATTGGTGCTCAAGATCATGCACGGGCTCCACCCTGCCCCCCCCCCCCCCCACACACAAAGACTCTTCCAATCAGACGCAGATATTTGACACATTCCCTTCAAATAGAATCACTCAAATTGAGATTCTAAAGATGACAGAAAACTTGAAAAAATAACACCAATAGCAAGAAAACAAAAGAGAGATCTGGTTGAGTATAACAAATAGAAAGGGAGAGAATAAGCTTATGGGCACAGTGGGTTTGGAAATACAAAAACCACATATAGGACTCAGATGAAACTTAGGCTTGATACGGGAGAAAGGAAGCCAACAAAGGAATTTTACACATTTCCCTGAGTTACTCATTTTTTCTAAGAGTCTGAACAACTGAAATCAGGAAACACCTGTGCTTGTTAACATTAGTTAGGAAATGACTTTAAAAACTTGGACTCAGTTTAAGATTACTGATGGCAGGCAGTGATATCATCCCAGAGTCTACCTTTCCATGTAAATGCTAAGTTATTTCTCTTAATTTGGGTCCATTTTTGCAATAGCAATCAGAGATTCGGTGCATTATATTTATGGGGTAATTGTTACAGTTTTTAAGTTTTAAAATCATCTGGCACTTAGCCACATGTTTGTTTTTTCTTCCCATTTATAATTATCCGATGATTGTTATAACCACCCTGAAATATGGCCATCATTACTTTGAAATGAAAATGTATGGAAAGAATGTTTTAAGATTAAAGACAAAAATACAGCACTGTGACAAGAAGATGGGTCAGAAAGTAAAAATAAGAACATAGAAAGAATGGATCCTTTGATCTGGAAGGCATGCTAGACAACTCTAGACCAAAACTTTATTTTACAGATGAGGAGTCAGAACCAGAAATAGGGCATTTTCCAGATAGTTTATTACAATTCCCTGGGTCTTCAGAATATGGGACCAGAGCTCCCCAGAACAGATTCTAGTCTCAAGTAAATTACAGACTCAACAGGCCTTATCTCTAATGGATTTATATAAACAGCAGTACCATTTATATTGCTTTGATATGTTTTGTTCAACAATAAAGTAAAACATAAATTATGGTACAGTCAAGGATTTATATCAGTTTTCTTAGGAATACAATGTCAGGCCAATTTGTTTTTGGCATTTTCCTGTGATATGCCAGTTAAATTATAGCCAGTGAAAAAGTTATTTTGGAGTTTTTAAGAAAATTATAAACATTTTCTATGAGTGAACAACAGAGTTTATATGGATCATTTTATTGTCTTATCATTTTATTGTATCCCACTTTTTAAAATAGAAGGATATTAGGGAATACTTTGTTCTACCCCATTTAAATTTTTTTTTTAAATTTTAGAGATAGAGTGCAAATGGGGGAGAGGGGCAGAGAGAGAGAGAGAGAGAGAGACAGAGACTCTTAAGCAGGCTCCACACTGAGTGTGCCCGATGCAGGGCTCAATCCCATGACCCTGGGATCATGACCTGAACGGAAATCAAGAGTTGGATGCTCAACTGACCGAGCCACCGGGTGCCCCTACCCAAATTTTGTTTCAAACTCTTGAAAAATGTCTTTTCAATCTTTGACAAACACTGTAATGAGTAATGCTACTTATTAATCATTGTGATTTAGAAATGTTAATTATAATAATTTAAATGACTTCAACAGACGAGATTATTGTGGTTAGAGTAAAATACATATAATCATCAAGAACAGTGCTCTGACACAGAAATGATGCAAGGATCTTTAAATAAAAAAAGAAAAGTGATTTTTTGTTTTAGCACTTTATTAAGGGGTACACAGTGCACCAAAACATACATAGAAGGACGTCTACTTTTGGTAGTATACAGTGACAGGTACTAAACTTGCCCTCCCGCTGAAAACAGTTATAAATATCTAAGGTAACCAATTCCAGGCATTTGACAATAAACATGCAGGACTGTGATCCTCAAGAGGAGAGGAACACAAAGAGAGCCCCACGTCTTCTTCAACTTTCTGCCTAGAGACACCAACTGGACTAAAAGGAAGTGGAATCCAAGGGAATATGGAAGTCTTGCTGAGCTGAAGAAGTACACGTAGAATGGCTGTGGTCCCTGGTATTTTTAAAGCAGGATATCACAGAGAAATGAGCTGTGCAGAGGAAGAGGGCAATGGACTTCATGAGTGTTCCCCTGCAGCCAAGTGCAGGATGAGACTTCATGAGGCCTAGCAGAGAATGGCTGCTGCAAGTAAGAGAGCTGGGCCAAGACATCACAGACGATGCAGTGCAGGAAACATGAGAATATTGGCCCAGCCTAAGTGGAGAGACCTTACTAAGCACCTCCCGTATTCAACTGAAACTCCAAAGAGGCCACACCTCAGGAGTAAGTACCATGTTCCAGGAAAAGGGCCATTCCCCAAGACTTAGGACAAAATCAATATAGAACTGCCCTAAACAAACAATAAAACAAAGCCTAACAAGATCAAGAGGACTTGCCAGTAATTTAACAGCTTTAGAGAAGAAAGCCCAACACTTGTTGAAGGAAAATAAAATAATCCAGACTCTCTATAACTCCTGATAACAACATTCAAAAATAATTTTTAAAATATTGGGCATGTGAAGAAGCAGGAAATGTGAACCATAACCAAGAAAAGAAGCAGTCAATAGAAGCAGAATCCCAAATGTCCCAAATATTGGAATTAACAGATGTTCTTAAAATGGCTCATATAAAGACATTTAAGGATGCACAGGAAAAGAAGAATATATTGAGTAAACAGATGGGGAGTAGAAGCAAAGAAATAAACCAAATGAATATATTAAAAATGAAAGTAAACTTCTGAAATTACATATATATATATTTGGAGTCCTAGTTGGGAGAGAGGACAGAAAGATTGGGGTAGAATAGAATTTGAAGAAACAATGGCTGAAAATTCCTCTATTTTGGTGGAAAACATCAGCCTATTGATTAAAGAATCGACAAACTCTAGGCAGAATAAATTTTTTTAAAAAATCACACCTAGGTATATCATAGTCAAAAGGCTGACAACAAAGTAAAGAGTAAATGTTGAAAACAGAAAAAAGTCAATTACATGCAGGGGACAATGCTAGAAGTGACAGTTGACTTCTCTATCAGAAACAAGGAAGACCAAAAGAAATGGAAAGTCTGATGAAAGCAGTGGTCAACCCAGAATTCTATATACAGTAAAAATATCTTTCAAAAATGTGAACAGGGGCATCTGGGTGGTTAAGTCAGTTAAGCTTCTGACTCTTGATTTCGACTCAGGGCATGATCTCATGGTTCATGAGATTGAGCCCCACATTGGGCTCTGCACTGATGGTGTGGAGCCTGCTTGGGATTCTCCCTCTCCCTCTCTCTCTGCCCCTCCCCTACTCATGTGGATACACGTTCTCCCTCTCTCTCTCAAAATATATAAACATTTTTTTAATGAAAACAAAAAAGACATTTTCAGATAAATTAATGCAGTAATATTTCACTGAAAACTAAAAAAATTCTAATAGAAGAGTTTTTAGGATGATGGGAAATGATACAAGGGGAAACCTAAACTACAGGAAGGAAGCACCAGAATATACACTATTACAGGAAAAAAGGCACCAGAAATGGCAAATAGATATGGAAGTATGAAAAACTATCTTTTTTTTTTCTTCTTGTAATTAAAAGACAAGACTATTTAAAGACAAATATATTGTGGGGCTTTTAACTCATGTAAAAATAAAACATATGACAACAATAACAAAAAGGATGGAGAGTTAATAAAATTATACTGTTCTAAGGTTCTTATAGTCTACATGAAATTGTACAGTATAAATCTAAGTAGACTGATAAGGACGTGCTGTCCAATATAATATCCTCTGACCAAAAGTGACTAAATTTAAACTTAAATTAATTAAAATTAAACTTAACATAAAATTCGGTTCCTCAGTTATATTAGCCACATTTCAAGGCCTTAATAATCACATGTAGCTAGGACTCCCATATTGGAAAAGCATATATGGAATACTTCCATAACTGAAAAAAGTTTAGTTAGAGAATTCAAACAACAATAACAACAAATCTGCACAGATGTATAACTTAAAATGAACAGTAGAATTAAATTGAGTTCTAAAAATATTTTCTTAACCAAAACAAAGACAGAAAAAGGAGAAAATAAGCAAAAAAAAACACAAAAAACAAAAAACAAAACAGGACAAGTAAAAAACAAACTTAAATCTAACCATATCAATGATTATATTTAGTAAAAATGAACTGAACAATTCAATGAAAAGGAAGAGATTGCAAAGATGAACAAAAAGCAAGATTTAACTATATGTTATCTGCACGAGATGTTAAAGACCCAAATAAGTTGCAAGTAAAAGGAGGAGGAAAAGATAGACCAAGCAAACCTAAGAAAGTTGGTGTTGATATCATCATGCAAAGTAAACTTCAAGTTGAGGAGAATTCAAGAGTAATTCAAGTCAAGAGTAACATTTCTTAATTATAAATCATCATTTCATAATGAAGATTTAAAATTCTAAATGTCTGTGTAACTAAAAAGTTTCAAGTACGAGAAGCAAAAATGAGAATTAATAGGACAAATGCATAAATCCATCATCATAGTTGAAGATCTTAACTCCCCTCTCTGTAACTGATAGAAGAACTAAACAAAACAATGATTCAAATATTACCAACCAACTTGATCTGATATTTATCGAATATCTCACCCAGCATCTGCAGAATACACATTGGTTTCAAATGTATATGGAATAGTTATTTTATTAGTCAAATTCTCCAAAGAAACTGAACCAGTAGGATAGATGATAGATAGACAGATGATAGATGATAGATAGATAGATAGATAGATAGATAGATAATTTAGCATGAGGTATTGGTTCATGTGATTAAAGAGGCTGATAAGTCCCACAATCTGCTGTCTGCAAGCTAGAGACCTAGAAAGCCAGTGGTGTCCTTCAAAGCCCTGAAACCCAGAGAGTCCAAATTTGAAGGCCTAAGAACCAGGAGGGCAGAAGAGATTGATACCCCAGCTCAAGTGGTCAGGCAGACAGTGTATTCAACCTTCCTCTGCTTTTTTGTTCTATTCAGGCTGTCAAGAGATTGGATGATACCAACTCACATTGCAGGCAGGGAAGGGTGTGGGTGTGTGTGAGGGTATCTGCTTTACTCAGTTCACCAATTCAAGTACTAATTTCTTCCAGAAACACACTTATAGACAGGTCCACACAACATAATTATAAATAACTTATGAGTCAAAGAAAAATCACAGGGAATTTAGAAAATACTTTAATCTGAATTATAATAAAAACAAAAATGCCAAAAGTTGTGGGATACAGCTAAAGTGGTATTTAGAAAAAATTTTAAATATTTATATTTTTATTGGAGAAAGTATTTTATAAAGCTGTAGAGAAAGAGCAAATTAAACCCAAAATAAATAGGGGTACCTGGGTGGCTCAGTCGGTTAAATGTCTGACTTCAACTCAGGACATGATCTCACAGTTCGTGAGTTGGAGCCCCACATTGGGCTCTGTGCTGACAGCTCAGAGCCTGGAGCCTGTTTTGGATTCTGTGTCTCTCTCTCTCTTTTTCTGCCCCTTCCCGACTCGTACTCTGTCTCTGTCTCTCAAAAATGAATAAATATTAAAAAAAATTTTAAACCCAAAATAAGTTGCAGAAAAGAAATACTTAAGAGCTTTCTGGAACTATAAACCAACAAAATAGAAAACAGAAAAATGGAGAAAAATTAATAAAGCCAAAAGTTGGTTTTTTGAAAAAGTAATAAAATTTCTAATCCTCTAGCAAGACCACTAAAGAAAAAAATGCACACAAATTACCAATATAGGAATAAAAAGGGAACCTCACTACAGATCACATAGATATTAATAGGAAAATAAGAGAATACTATGCAAAGCATTATGCCAATAAGTTCAACAGCTTAAATGAACTAGACAAATGTCTTGAAAAAACACAACGCATAAAAACTGACACAAGAAGAAATTAACACAGTAGAAGATCTGAATAGCCCTATTTCTGATAAAGAAACAGAACAGTCAAACCCCTGTTGTGGTAAAAACCAGATTAGTGATTGTCTGTGGAGGATGGAAGAGGCCTGATGGAACTTTCTAGAACAACAGAAAAGTCCATATAAACTTTCCGTGCTGGTTACAAGGATGTATCATTGTACATTGGATGTATCATTCATAAAAATTGTACCTTTAACATGTATACATTTCACTGTGTGTACATTTTACCTCAATTAAAAATAAATAAGTGGCATCCCCAAAACTATGACATGGACATATAAAACGTGAAACATTCTGAAGTTTTAAATTTTAAATTTTAAGCAGAATTGAAGCAAAAATTTCCATGAGATGTGTTAGACAGCATAATGCCAAAATTATCCTGTAACCTTGTTTGAAAAATGTTTCTTACCTCTGAAGGTCAAACTCTAGCATATTTCTTTCTGCGATGATGATAATAACTATGCTAATTCAACCTTCCAGATGCAGCTTGTGACCCTTCTTCAATGTAGTCTTTCTGGAACTACAAAGAGGACATAAGCTCTCCTTCTCTGCTTCCTTGCCCCCACAGTGTACATCTGCCTCACAGCATTATCAGAGGAAGAAAAACTTAACATACAGGATGGAGGTCTTTCTAAATCACTTTCCCAAAGGTTGGGTAGTATCCAAACTTCATCAAAAATGTTATTGATTCTTTGAAACATTGATTTTAAAATGGTCTTTCTAGTAGTGCATAAATATACATGATCATACTTGTTTATGTCAGATAACAATGCACTTTGTCAACATCTATAGCTGTGTTGTGATTGCAGGGCTCTAGTTTGATTTTAGGTCAATATGAAGTCTTAGGTAAACTCAAACATGAACTCAGGTAAAAGATGTGTGGTATGCTACTATACACAATAAATAATGTTTAGCAAGAGATCTTGTAAAGCTTAGCAGTTCTCTAAATTAGCATCAGTAGGCTGGAAGGAAAATAGCAGATAGAGATACATGGTCAAGAAAAGCAAGAATGAAGGCTCTCAGTTTGTGGAGACCTGAGCAAGGCTTTGCTTGCCTCCAGAAAAGGTGTCAGGAGATGAGAGAGAAAAATAGGATTGAAAACCTGAAAGGCAAAAGGTTGCAAGGCTTCCTGCAAGATTTTGGGCCAGGAATACTGTGGCCTGAGGCAGAGGAGGAGGAAGGTTTTGGCAATGGCACTGCTCTTTCAGTCACAGGTATCTACATATTAAAACAGGTCCGCACGCTTACGTTTTATTAAATGGCTGCTGGTATTCTCCATTAAAAGAATCAAGAAATGCATTTCCCTGTCAAGTTTTCTCTATGATATAGTGGATAACTGGTCAAGATCTAGAGCCAAATTGTCTGGGTCCAAATCCTGGCTCCTCTGTTCATCCCTGAACAAGTTACTAGCCCTTTCTGTGCCTCAGTCTTTACATTTCTGAACTAGGAATGATAACACTTGATGTTTGTTATTTTGAGGATGAAATGAGTTAACACATGCAAAATGGATACAGCAGTGTCTGACACACAATATGTGCTCTAGAAGTATTTTGCATTACTATGTAGTGAATAAACCCCTTTCTTCCTCTGAGGAAGTGAGTACACAGAATGGTTAAGGGAAGGAAACAGGAGTCAGGACACACACATTCCTTACACACATCTGAAAGTTACAACCTCCATATGAGGTATGAATAGACATACAACCTCCATGTCTATTCTGGGGCTTAACACCCATCTTGTTAATTGTATGATTAATTAACATGTTTAAGTAATCATAATTAGTGAGTTATTTTCATGGTTACTCATCGCATGGATAATTTTCACCAAGTTTATGTTAGATGTCTTTAAACCTCAGGGTTCTAAGTAAACTAAATCTTTAAAAAACTAAAGTCGAAGGCAATAGCCATAAAAACAAAACTAGGACTAAACCCCCAAATCAGGTGAGAACTTTATTCTGTCTTGATGTGATGCATGATCTTTGGAAGCAAGAAAACCTGTTCCTTTTATATACACTATCAGAGCTGGGAAGACAACTGATCTGGGGCATAAATGATGAGTAGAAGTGACCAGGTCTTCATTCATTTATTCAAAGGACGTTTATTGAGCACCTACTACACTTTACAATATAGTATTGTGTTGGATGGCGGAGATATAATAGCGAGTAAGATACATTTGTTTACTACCGTCTGAGGGGTAGACAGACTAACAGACAGTTAGCACACAGCGTGATAATGGCTGTGGGAAGCAGGACAGCCCATCCTATTTGGAGAAGCAGTGGGGAGGGGTCCCTTCCCAGAGGCAGTGACATCTAAACGTATTCCAGTAGGAATATCCAGGTGATAGGGGTGGAGAGAAAAGAATTGCAAGCAGAGAGGACTCTGTGCAGAGGCTGGAAACTGGAGAAAGGTATGTCTAAGGACAGAGTACAGAGTTTTGAGGCAGAAGAGATAAAGCCAGAAAGGAGGAAGGGCCCAGGGGCTTATGTTCATATTAAGGAATTTGGATCTGTCTTGAGAGAGATAAAAGGGGTTTCAAGCAGAAGCCAGACATGGTGGTATCCACATTGTACAAGGATCACTCTGGCTATCATGTAAAAAAATGGGTCAAGAGGGACCAAGACCAGGGGAAAGTTAACTGATCATTATCCAAATGAGAGATGATCCAACCATGACCAAGATAGTCGCAGACTGAATGTCAAGGACTGTCAGGCATGGAAATAGATTGGATATGGGGGATGGTAGCAAGAAAGGGTTAAGCCTGACTCAGATCTCTGCCTGGGGTAACTGTAGATGCAGGTGTCCATTCCTCATAGAGAAAATACTGGTGTGGAGTTGGGCGTGGTGAGTTCCATTTCACATGGGTTTTTAAAAGGTTTCAAAAGTTGTTAAAAGTGTTTAAATGTGCCTGAAGATATCTGAGTGGAAGAAGTTGACACATGGGCTAAAGATACACACTGGGAAACATCACCATCAAAAAGGTACCCGGAGTCCTGGGCATAGGTGAGGCTGTGAGGAGAGCTCAGGGAGGAGAGCACAGAGGGCCAGGGCAGAGGTCTGGAGGGACTGGGGTATGCAGGGGTGGGAAGATTGGAGGGGAGGGGAACAAGAATTCTGCTAGGGAAGCAGAGTATGCAGGAGACGAAGTCTGGGATAAAACTTCTGTACTGTCATCTTCCCTTAGCTGGTTAACAAAGAGAGTAATAAAGCCAGTTCTGGGGTTGATCTATCAATTCTAAGAAAGCCAATTAATTTTATTCCTTTCCAGAGTTGAGTTTAGCATTTCAAATATTTGTAAATGAATTTGCATCCTATTAGTAAGTAAATACTTCCGTTGATAAAGACTTCCAAATGAGAATATGGCCACACTAATTAAAGTTCATCAACATTATTAGAAAATCAGCAGCAAGCAGCTGCTCTGAGGGGAGACCAAGGAGTTGTATTATCTCATGTGACTCAGGAACCTCACACCAAAATCTAAGTCTGAGAGGCATTACTCTTCTGGTTCATGAGAAGGAACATTTTCTTTATGCAAGGAAAGCTTCATATGGGGCTGAGGGATTATGTTCTAGATGTCTGCTTAATAAACTATAATACTGAAAAATTTTATGTGAAAAAAATGAAATGTTTCTACCATCACTGAAACAAAAAGGTGGCAATCTTAACTAATGCATATTACTTTCTTCGGCACCGCCCAGCATTAGAATTGCACAGGCTTCATGTTTGAAATGCACAGTGCCATCTAATGGCCACAGACCATAAATCAAAAGACAGGAGAAAAAGGATCAGCATTAAAATAATAATGATGATACAAGTACAACCAAAACAAATTTCAAGTTCCAAAATTGTTTAGTCAACTGACCTTGCACACAACAATTTTATCTTTTTGCTAATCATTGTCATGTGAATCACAAATGATCATATTGCATAGATAACTATAGATGATATTTTAAATTTAAACAATTCATGACACACCTGTAACCATAAATTATATTTACATTTGTTAAAATCATTTGAAACAATATATTCAAGAAATAACATGTTCAGGTAGGATGATTCTATTTTTAAGAAAAAAAGAGGTAAAATCAGGAGAACTAATAGAAGGACTTTATCTTGACTTTTACAAGGCATGACCAGTATTCTGCATGGAAAATAATGATTCCAAGCACTCTTCCAGGAGTTCCCTCAAGACTGGGACATTATGGACCACTGAAGGAATCCTGGACTCTAAAGAAAGCCATCTTTGGAAAGATATAGAGCATGGCATGACCCTTCTAAAGCCCAGCTCTGGGTCAAAGGAATTTTCCATTGCTCACACAAGCCGCCCACCCTGGGGGCATACATAGGAGAAGACAAGGAATGTGGCTGTGTACCATCTCAGTTAATCTCCCCTGAGGAACAGCCACACTTGCTACTCTAAGAACAATGCCTCAAAGACTGAAACTTGGGTGTGGGGTTCCCAGACCAAATGAGTCACCTTCCCAGCTCAGTGGCCTCTTCCAGGCTAGATCTCTTTGATCTCAGCCCTTCTGAGGTAGTTTGAACCATATGCTATAGGAATTGGAACTCTCCTAAGAATTGCTTTTAAAATATCCTGCTCTAATTGAAAAGGTTTTCTTTTTTTTTTTAAGTATGCTGTTTCACTCTCTCCTCATCAGGTAGGACATTAATATGACAAAAATTCCACGAAAACGTCATGATGTGCAAAAGTGATAATTTGCTGTTTAGTTTTTTGTACCTGTCTTTAAGTTCTTTGGGCAACGAAGGTTACATGTTGCTTTATGCACAACTGCTAATATTTCTTGAATTAACTTCCAGGCTTACCAGAATGCAAGGGGGATTTCAGTAATGCAAAAGTCACTGGGGGGGGGGGAGGGAGGGGGGAGCATTTTAAACAAATAGATTAAAACATAAGTTATTTATCAAGGGCTTATTACTTTATATGGAGATTATTAGAAATAGTGATTTCTGCAAATTGGCAGCAACATCAATACTAAGCCATTACTTTCTTTGCTTTCTTCTTGGACTCAGATAAGATCCTAAAATGTGTTGGAAAAGGAGAAGAGGTAAGAGGTGTGATAAGCAATGACTTGTGAACAAGGATGAGAACAATGGGCTAGATGCTAGGGAGACTAACATATCATTTACTAGGCTACCCTGTACTCTGGGCACTGGATTAGGCATCTTGTGTACCTTACTCCATTTAAGCCTCACCACCATCCTTTAAGATAAATGCTAATGTCCCATTTTGAAGCTCAGAAAAAAAAATCTTATGAAGCTTAGGTTACTTACTGAGGTCCCACAGCCAATAAGAGGCAGAGAAGTTAGGTGTATTCTCAGCTAATTAAGTGGCTCTGTCCTCTGGCTGGTCCAAGGACTGGCAACAGCAGTATCATCTGGTAATTCTCTCAAGGGAGCTGTTTTAAAAAATCTCTCCAGGGGCGCCTCTGTGGCTCAGTCGGGTAAGTATCCAACTTCCGATCAGGTCATGATCTCGTGGTTCTTGATTTCCAGCCCCGCGTAGGGCTCTGTGCTGACACTCAGAGCCTGGAGCCTGCTTGGGATTCTGTGTCTCCCTCTCTCTCTGCCTCACTCCCGCTCACACTCTGTCTCTCTCACTGTTTTCAAAATTAAACATTAAAAAAAAATCTCTTCCAATAATTCTGATCAGCAGAGCAGTCTGAGAACCACTTTACTGGATCTGGAAAAGGGTCTTTAGAGATATGCCATAAGGCTCTCTTTGATCTTCCTTCTTCTTTTGCATTTTTTTAACATACAAAATTTTTGTTGTTTCCTCTATTTATAAAAGGATATATACTAAATTATTTTTCAGAAGACACATACAAGTATTAAAAAGAAAATGAAAAATGACTAGTATCCTGGTCACTCAGAGGTAAACACTGACTTTCTTGGTACATCTCTTTCCAGACCCTTTTCTACGTTTATATACACCTACACATATTTTGACAACAGTAGAATCAGAAATGCATAATACTAAATGATTTTTTTTTCCATTTTCAATGTACCATGGACATCTTTCTATGATGATAAGTAGATCTACAACAACACATTGAATGCCCATCTTATGTTCCATCAAACAAATCTACCACCTAGTCAACATCAATATTTAGCCAAATCTAGTCAACATTTTGATTAGTGACGTGGATGAAGGAGTATGTTGATCAAATATTTGGATGAGGTAAACTGGGAGAGTTGGCTAACATACTAGATTTAAAGAGTTAATGTAAATTATCTTAATGGGAATTATGACCCTAAATTGATATGAAACTTATAACAGATATAAAACCTCAAGCAGTGGCTGTCTAGTGTCTCTGTCCAAGTCCCATATTTCTGGGAGTGGGGAGTACACTGATTCTGAGAAGGGAGTGAAGGTTGGGTAGGCCAATCGATTGATTTGTCCACCTCAATCAGGCATCAACAAACAAAGTATAGTGAGATTAGTGGCACACCATAAGCGTTGAGAATTGTAAATGGCCACGTAAGTACATGTAAAACGTAATATAAACATATCATTACTTCAGAAGACCTAGGCTACCCACTGTATTAATAGGCAACTTCTGTGATAATTTCCCCAGTAAGATTTTCCTGGCAGATGTTCTGACATTCAGACAAGTGGCAGCTTCCTGGGATGCTACCTTCTCAAAGCTTGCCACCAGAGGCTGACTGCTTTAAGTTTGCAAAACAGTCAGATACCGGGACCTATCAAGACTTTGTCCAATCACTTAGCACTTAAAAAAAAAATGGAGTGCAATCCCTATCAAAATAACACCAGCATTTTTCACAGAGCTAGAACAAACAATCCTAAAATTTGTATGGAACCAGAAAAGACCCTGAACAGCTAAAGCAATCCTGAAAATGAAAACCAAAGCTGGAGGCATCACAATCCTGGACTTCAAGCTGTATTACAAAGTTGTAATCATCAAGACAGTATGGTACTGGCATAAGAACAGACACATAGATCAATGGAACAGAATAGAAAACCCAGAAATGGACCCACAAATGTATGGCCAACTAATCTTTGACAAAGCAGGAAACAATATCCAATGGAATAAAGACAGTCTCTTCACCAAATGGTGTTGGGAAAACTGGACAGCGACATACAGAAGAATGAACCTGGACCAATTTCTTACACCATACACAAAAATAAACTAAAAATGGATGAAAGTCCTAAACATAAGACAGGAAGCCATCAAAATCCTAGAGGAGAAAACAGGCAACAACTTCTTTGACCTGGGCCACGGCAACTTCTTACTCAACACATCTCCAGAGGCAAGGGAAACAAAAGCAAAACTGGGACCTCATCAAGATAAAAAGCTTCTGCACAGCCAAGAAACAATTAGCAAAACTAAAAGAAAACCTACAGAATAGAAGATATTTGCAAATAACATATCAGATAAAGGGTTAGTATCCAAAGTCTATAAAGAACTTATCAAAGTCAACACCCAAAAAACAAATAGCCCAGTGAAGAAATGGGCAAAAGACATGAATAGACACCTTTCGAAAGAAGACATCCAGATTGATAATAGACACATAAAAAAAAAAAAAACCTCAACATCACTCATCATCAGGGAAATACACATCAAAACCACAATGAGATACCACCTCACACCTAGAAGAATGGCTGAAATTAACAACTCGGGCAACAATAGATGTCAGCGAGGATGTGGAGAAAGAGGAACAATTTTGCACTGTTGGTGGGAATGCAAACTGGTGCAGCCACTCTGAAAGCAGTATGGAGGTTCCTCAAAAAATTAAAAATAGAACTACCCTACCTACCACCAAGCAATTGCACTACTAGGTATCTATCCAAAGGATACAGGAGTGCTGATTCAGAGGGGCACATATACCCCAATGTTTATAGCAGTGCTAGCAACGATAGCCAAAGTATGGAAAGAGCCCAAATGTCCATCAACTGATGAATGGATAAAGAAGATGTGGTGTGTGTGTATATACATATACATATATATATATATGTGTGTGTATATACATATATATATATATACATATGTGTATATACATATATATATATACATATATATATATGTGTGTGTATATACATATACATATATACACACACACACACACGCACAATAGAATATTTTCAGCAATCAAAAAGAATGAAATCTTATCATTTGCAACAATGTGGATGGAACTAGGGTCTATTATGCTAAGTGAAATAAGTCAGTCAGAGAAAGACAAATATCATATGATTTCACTCATATGTGGAATTTAAGATACAAAACAGATTAATATAAGGGAAGAGAAGCAAAAACAATATAAAAACAGAGAGGGAGACAAACCATAAGAGACTCTTAAATACAGAGAATAAACTGAGGGTTGCTGGCAGGGTGTTGGGTGGGGGGAAGGGCTAAAGGGGTGAGGGGCATTAAGGAGGACACTGTTGGGATGAGCACTGGGTGTTATGCGTAATTGATGAATCACTAAATTCTATTCCTGAAAAAAATTAAATTAAATTTTAAAATGATGCCAATAAAATAAAAATTGCAAAAAGAATGGAGCTAAATTAAACTCTTGAAGAAGATTCATCTGCCATAGATCCCTTCTAAGAGAGAGCTTTGATACTAGTTAATTTACTTGCTAAAAAAAGATTTTTATCTTCAGCTGTTTTGAGAACCAAGTGATTTGTGTTTCTTGGCAAGTGGCATGTGTAGACAGAGGGAGTGCTGCCATATCAATGGTGGGATGAGGCATCATGTCCCAAACTGGATGTAAAGATGACCTGAGGTGGGCTGTGTGAACCTACAGGGAGGGCACAATGGGCGGTCTTTCCCCTGCTTTTGGAAGGAAGACTTGGGACCAGTCCTTCACAAGCCTGTCAACAAGCTTTGTTGCTGTCATCCTTGCTCCACAACCCACCAGGCTTTTGGCTCTGGGGTGCTGTCCCTGTCGTAGTCATTTAAAATGAGGTCAAAGGTCCTGCAGATAGCCAGATGCATCCACTTCTGGCACCAGCTGGCAGGCCCTCTAAGAAGGTAGAGTTCTATCCGTCCATGTAGCTGTGGTCAACCAGGCATTTTGGATTTTGCCCCAACAGATTCTTGTTGCCTTCTGGGAGATTAATAAAGATTACTTTACATTTGATTAATTTTGCAACTTCCCACTTCCACTCTGATCATCTGCAGCCACAAAACACAGGGATCCTCATACATACACATTATTCCCGCAGAACTTTAAAAAAATTGAGTTATGACATGGTTTTGTGAATAGATGGGGAAGAGCCCATGTTGGCATTTAATAGAAATTTTTCTTTATTGACTGGACCAGAGGTTAGTCTATCACATTTTTCCTAAGGGCAATCATTTACTCTTCTCCTAATTTACTAGGTGATCTATCTAAAATGCATGTCACTTTCCTGCTTGAATAAGCTCTGGGTTTCTTGGGCTAAAGTTCTACACAACGCGAGTTGTAGGCACACCTATTCTACCACTGATCATTATTAAACTCTTTGTCAACATTGTGGTATAATCTGATGAAAACTTAAGAGTATTTGCAGCATTTATTGATCTTTCCATAATCTTTGATTCTGAGGACTGAAATCAGTGATAAGCCAAGATTCTCATGCTCAGTACTGATTCGCCAGGCCCGTTCCCACCCTCAGTCACAGGGCTGATAAGGAACCTGCACTTCATGCCACTGTGTTTCGAGGTCAGGAATAACAGTCCATTGATGGATCAGAAACAGCATGTACTCCAATTACCAGGAATAGAGAGATGGGCTTTCTCTGGCACATCAGTGCCAGGCTTTCTTTAGTATCATGAACCAGAATGGCACTGATACAGAGCGGATCCTATCTATTATTATCACAAAGAAAAGCTAGTTGCTCTGAATCCAAAACTTTCTAGTTTTATATATATTACATTTTTAAACTTATGTATATGCTTCTCGGTATAAAAAGCTAGATGTTCAATGAGTGATTTACTGAGATTTGCTTTTAGATAAGATAGATGTTTGGTTATCAGAGATTTAAATTTTTTTCAGGCTAAAATCATTGAGGCTGTACTATATTATCTTGTTAGAGCAAACACCAAATTATTTCTTAAGGAGAATCTGAGCACTTACAGACAGTCCTTTCCTAGCCCACCTCAAAGTGGAGGTGTGGTGGCCTTCTGTCCACCATATGTCATTGTCAAACACCTCAGATTTAATAAAAAGTTGTCAACCCTCCCTAGCTCACTTGATTATTACAACATATGGCTCTGAGTTTAACTGGCAACATTAGAAGTCCTGTGCTTTAGGAACTTATGAGGATGGTTAATCTTGAAACTCACTGCTGCTCCTTGACTATTGAAAACTTTGGGAAATGAGCATTATCTATGGTAGATTACCTGAAGGATAGCGATGTACCCATTCTTTTATGTCAGCAGTTTTCAAATCTCTTTTTTAACCACAGAATCCTTGTTCAACCGTGTCTTTCTAGAATTCCAGGGTCAGAGAATGGGGTTCTTTTCTGGGGCAAAGAACCATAGAGTGGCACACCCAGACTGGATCACATAGCCTCCCTAGAATGTCTTCACTGAACTGTGCTTTGACCAAACACCATTATACCTCACTTTGGCAGACCTTGTAAGAAACAGTCCTAGGAAATGGCTACAATATTTACTGCAAGGATATTGTTAAAAATATTGTTTACCTGGTTTTACATCTTCTCTGGGAGAACCCCAGGGAGAAAATATTTCCTGTTCTTTGCACCAGAAATCGTTTAAATTCTTCTGGGCTGATGCTTTTTCTCTCATGAATGCAGTGATCCATCATTCTCTCTTTGGGCTGGCCACTAGAAAGCTGAAGAAGAAATTGTGCAGACCACATGGAAGGTGCTTCTTGAACCAATTTCTCTCTCAGCTTCTGCTTATTTTATGAAATGTATCCCCTTTGCCTTCATTCTTTTGCTTTGAAGGATATTTTTTATGTCGTTCTATTGCATATTTTAAAGCCACTCTCAATCCTTTAAAAAAATCACGATTTTTAAGTAAGCAAATACTTTAATAAAAACATCTACCAACTCAAGCCATGTGCAAAAGAAGGAGACCAGAATGATGAAAGGCTAGATCCAGCAAGGACCAGGTCAAGGAACTAAGTATGCATGGTGTGGAAATAAAAATCTTGAGATGAACACGAAAGCCATCTTCAGAGTTCTTAACGAGCAAGGAGTAAGTTTATTCTGCATCATTCCAGAGAATGAACTTAGAATATATGATGGTTATTACTAAAGAAGCTGGAACTGGAAAAGGAATGGACCTCACAAAATGGTGAGTTCCCTGTCACAAGAAGTGTTCAAGCAGAGCCCAAATGATTTCCTAGCTAGGAAGTTACAAAGTTATGGTAGACACCATTTGAGTTCTTACCCAGATTGTACTTCCCCTCCTTTGGAAGAGTCCCTTCAACCTTTACTGAGGAGTTTAATGTAGGCAGTCATGTGTATGTCATGAGACCTTTCTCCACCCCTGCCACAATAGATTGAACCAGGGCTGGACCCCTGACCCAACCTGGAGTCTCTCTTGAACTAAAGAATATGTCTGCTGGAGTCAGGAGGAGCTGTGACGTGATCCAGCACTGGTACTCAAGTCAGAGCTGGGACAACCCAAAGCCATGCAAGGCCCAAGACTTGGAGGACTAAAACTAAGTGCTGCTAATGAAGGTGGCCTGCTGAAGTACAGAGAGAAGCAGGGACAAACAATGCAGAGAGAGGGGAAGCTGCCTGATGACTTTCTATTCCTGTGAGAGCCAGATCTATTTCCTTCAGTTCCTTCCTTGTGCGAGATTCCTCATCTCTGAACAATAGCCACCCCTTTACTAAAGTTGGCTTCGGTTTCTGTTCCTTGCATCACAGAAATCCTTACAAAGATCAAAGAGAATTCCCCAAAAGGATTATGAGGCTGGAGTAGATTAGTGGCTCCCAAAGATGGGTTATCATCAGATTGCTCTGAGTAAGCTTCCTTGGCACCAGCCCCTGGGGGTTGTGATTTAGTGAAAAGGGCAGATGGAATATGTATTTTTAAACACTGCCCCTTACCAGCCCCAATTATTTTGCTACTTGGCCAGTTTGGAAACCACTGGATAAGGTATCATCTAGGGTCCTGGTCCCTTTAAGATTCCTAAACTTTGGTTTAGAACTTGACACAATGCAGCCATCATCATGGTACTTTTCCTACAGAAAGAAAACTACAATTTTAAACACAACCACCACAAATTCAGATATACTATTCAGATCGTTTCTCGGCCTTTTGGCTAAGATCAAGTGCAGATATACTATTCAGAGAGAAAGGCCAGGGGCCCCCGCAACCTTCCATGGATATACAATCTACAGATTGAATGTTAACAAGTCAATGTTGATCAACACACATGACAGGTACAGGTTCCTAGGGTGTTTGGCCAAGGTATTTAAACATTTGAATCAGTGACCTAGATAATGGAATTCAAAGTATGTTCATCCAGTTTATTGATATTATCCAACAGGGAAGAGCATCTAAGCACATCTTTCTTAGGGACTTCCCGTTTCCTAAGATGTCAGCCCTCCCTCCCCAGCTTATGAATGTTAGAACATATGGCTTTGCCCTCTCATGACCCAGACATCTATTTTATTTAATTTCACAATATAATAACTTCTTGAAAAATTTTAAATGCTTAGCTATGTATTTCTTTTTTTCAACGTTTATTTATTTTTTGGGGGACAGAGAGAGACACAGCATGAACAGGGGAGGGGCAGAGAGAGAGGGAGACACAGAATCGGAAACAGGCTCCAGGCTCTGAGCCATCAGCCCAGAGCCTGACGCGGGGCTCGAACTCACGGACCGCGAGATCGTGACCTGGCTGAAGTCGGACGCTTAACCGACTGCGCCACCCAGGCGCCCCTTAGCTATGTATTTCTGATACACAAATGAAACTTCCTAAAGTTTCAAACAGATATTGTCACTGTGAAAGGGAAAGCCAGTATGTATACTATAGTCTTCAGTGAGGCCATCCCCAATCCAGTGAGTTCCACCTTCCCAGGGACAGAGGGATGGCAGAGGAGGGTGGGTGGCCTCCACCCTCAACAGATTTGCTGGTTCCAAAAACACTGTTCAGCTTTGGTGTCTCCTCCCTCCCCTAACCCTCACCCTGGCATAAACCCCCTCCCATCTTTCATACTGGATAGTTCAATTCCACTGTGATTTAACTTTTCCAGTTCCAGAGCTCTGCTTTCCCCTCGGTCTCAGTTCTCTCACCCAACTTGTCCTCCTCACATTTTGGGCCTTTCTCCTACCAACTCACCAAGCACACCCCCTTCAACCAAACTCCAACCATATGGTTCAAGTCCAATCCCATCCTGGCTGGTTTATCCACCATCTTTTAACATGGCCATCCCATACCTGAAGTCAATGCCACTTAAGACCTATTGTCACCTACCTCATTTTTCTTTTACACTGCCCCCTGCAGCTCTTCTCACAACTGATCTCTACCATTTCTCAATAAATTAGTGACAAGAGGACCCACACACTGCAGCAAGGAGCACAGAGAATTCCTGTCTTTCGTACCTCCAGAACTTTTAGTAGTAGTTAACTGAAGTTGCTTTGTATCTTCCACTAGGGGGTACCAACTCATAATTTTTGAAACAGGAAGTCTGTTGAATATAGTTTCTAATGAAAAATGAAGTCCAGGCACAGTGAATTTTTTAAAACTTTTCTGAACACATGCTGTAATTTTATGAAGCAATTTAATTTGATTCCTTTTAAATAAAAGTTGCCCCATGGGCAGAGTAATAGGCAACAATCCTGAGTAGTATAAACTTACGTAAGGGAATGCCAATTAAAAATCCTGGCTCTATTACAGTAAGATATATAGTCATGAATTAAATTAAATAAATGCAAAAATTGAGTATAGCCAGACCAGTGAAGTTACTTTTACTTTAGCAAGAGAAATAGGCATGCTAAACAAAAGTTGGCTTCAAAATAATAGCTTTTGTTAAACAAAAAAAAAGCCAACTCATATGTTCCGGGATTCTCCATGAGTGGCATGGAATTCTTTTATCTTTGGGGTATAAGATGTGCAATACTAAAAACTGGTTCAAGGTTGAAGTGTTTTGGGTTCTTTTAGGAGGAAGTATGCCCAGGCATTACAGTGTAGTGGTTGAAAATGCAGGATGTAAGAATTAAGCTGGTCTTTAACTTCCTGATCTCCCATTGACCTCCATGAGAAATTGGTCAGCCTCCATTTCCTTAGCCTAAATCTTAGTTCTGCATCAGCTCAATAGGTTTAATAATAGTACTTCCCACGTAAGTTTGTGGTGTGGATTAGATGAGATAATGTATATAAAGCACTTATAGAGTGGCCCACAGCAAGTACTCAATAAATGGTAACTATTCAATGAGTCAGTATAAAGATAACTTCTCAAGATGACTAAGAACAGAAATGTTTGCATTGAAAGAGATGGGGGGGGGGTGCCTGGGTGGCTCATTTGGTTAAGCTTCTGACTCTTGTTCTCAGCTCAGGTCTTGATCTCAGGGCCCTGAGTTCAAGCCCCACATTGGGCTCCTCAGTAGGAGTGAAATCCACTTAGAAGAAGAAAAAGGAGAAGGAGAAGGGGAAGAAGAAGAAAGAAGAAAGAAGAAAAAGAATGAGATATTCACTATCATTTTGGCAAACATAGTCATACAGATAAGCAATCAGGAGACCAGGGTAGTTAAGCAATCTGACAAGGCCATTTATTCCTCAAGAACTCTAGAGTAGAACTTGGACTTCCTTAGAGTCAAGCAGCATTCTTTCCCCGATCCTATACTGCTTCCCCTAGTATCTAATAGTCTATTAGCATAAACTAAATATATTCTGTGGTTAACAACTGGTTTTTTTGGCAAAATTTTGGTGACCGTAGCAAAGTTCACATTACTATGGCAGTGTCAGATATTCTACTAGTATGTATCTTTAAAGAGTTTCATTTTTAAGCCCCTTTCCTACTTTTAGACGTTTATCCTAAGGAAATAGCTTTAAAAAAAAAAAAGGCTATATGCAAAAAGATGTCCACTATCATATTCTTTGGAATACTGAAAAACTGGAAATAATCTATATGCCCAATAGAAGAGTGGTATTTAATGTGGTAGACCCATGAATTTGGGGACCATTTAAAAATGTAGGAAGACAACAAAAAAAACATGGAAAAATGTTTATTTTTATTTCTTATTCCAAAAGGAGATAACTTAACAAGCAGAATGATAAAAATTGTATTTTCATAACATTCAACCAATTAGAAATTAAATATTTCTATGGATAAAATAGAAAATGAAGTGATTTGGGGAGTATTGTGATTGCAAATGCCTTTTTCTTTCACGTTGAAAGAAATCTCATAATAAAGAGATGCAATAAAGAATTGTTTAGAATGAGCTCACTTCTTCACCTTTTTGGTATTGAGAAGAATTTACATGATCCAAAGTGTCCTTTAAGGCACCATGACAACACGTATAATCAAATGAAAGACACAAGGTCAGAACCCTTATTATACAACGAATTCTGAGAGGCACAACGATGTATATCAACCCTTGACCTCCTGGAACTTCCAAGCTGGTGCAGGAAATAGGACACACACGTGGATCTCAGCACTACTCCACCTCCAAAATCTTTAACATCCCATCTTATACCAGCACTTTTTCTCTCCCAGCTTTCATGCCACCTGCTCATTAACATCATTAGGACTGCCAGTCTCTGGTCTGTTTCCTTTAGATCCACCAGTTTGGTTTCATTTTCCCTGCCATTCAGCTTAATAAGACATCTCACTTTAGCCACCTCTCCAGCAAGAACAGCACCTATCCTGAACGTTTATCTTTCCAATTCACCTGCCTTGAAAACCCCCATCCACTGGACATGTTCAGTCACTTGCTTTCTCTCAGCCTGGGTGGCAGGACTCCCCCAGACAAAGCCATTCAACACACCTTCACGTGTTCCTGGGCAGTCCCCTCTCCCTCTCCTCTCTCTTCTCTTTGGATATGACCTTGTATTTTACTCCCTAGAAGAAATTATTAAATGAAAGCTTCCTTCTCTTGAACTGAGCCCAAAGCCCAGTTGCATTATGCATCTGTCCTTACTCCATGTCCTCCAATTTCAGAGGTGAGGTGACCCTGCACCTGTTCTCTGGACCCACTGCCTGCTCCTGCCTTTGTACCATCCAGTATCACCCATCTGCAACCTTGCCTGAGCTATTTTCTTTTCCCCCCAGAATAAACATTTGTCTGCCATCTATAAAGAAGCCTTTCCTTTGAGATACATACTCTTCTAAATGACCACCACCTGTCTTTCTCCTTCCCTGCTCCTCACATTTCTAGAGTTGTTCTACCTTGGCTGTCTCCACTTCCCCTTTTCCTCACCTGATAGAGCCTGACTCCTCCAACCCCGACACCCATATTGTTTCACAGAAGTTGAATGCAATGGCTCCTTTTCATTTCCTATCACACTTGAACCCTCAGCTGTGTTTCACCCTGTTGACTATTCCCTGCCTTGAAATACTCTCCTCTTGGCTTTTGCAACACTCTGGTGTTACCTTAATTAGCAAAATGAATATGCTGTTGCCTTCCATCCAGGGAGGGTACAGCTGGAAAGGCTCTCAGCTCAACAGGAGGTCTCGTACTTTCGGGGGAGTAGTGGCATGACAATTGTTAGGCTTAAGATCTGCTAGATTAAGTTTTGAGGACTGACTTTTTTCCTAGTTTTCCTAGTTTTGTGTGCTGTCTGGATGACTGATGATTTGATGATAGAAATGTAGATTGAACTCAACCCTAATGATACAGAGAACTATTTGTCCTTTTATCTTATTGAAGAAAAGGTATAGTGGAGACTAGGTAGGACTATAGGAACTTGTTGCCAATGTTGGAATTTCCTCTCTTGGGGTACAATTAGACATGAGGGATGTGGAATTCAAGTCACAAGGGTTCCTTCAGTAGCCTCCAACAGCTAAGGCTTCCAACCTGCATTCATCCCATTCAATAAGATAATGAATTTTTCATTATTAAAATAACTCTCCCTCTCTCTCTGCCCCTCCCTGCTCGCATGCTCTCTCTCTCAAAATAAACAAACTTAAAAAAATAAAATTTAAAAATAATAATTACTTCTTAATTTTAGTATCATTCCTGTAAAGTACAATTTGGTACTTGACTATATGCCATCTATTGGCCATTTTGATTCTTTCTTACTTTGAAGTAATATATCCCCTATCAGACTGCAAATGCCATGAGGTCAAGGGTCCTTTTTAGTCTAATTCTCTCGTGTCTTTTACAGTACTTACCACAGGACTGACCACTTAGGAGATGCTTTTTAAGAAATTCCTGTTTAATTTAGCAAGAATTTTAACTTTCCAAATTTCAATGGGCTTTGAACAACTCCTGAATGCAATATATTATTCTAGGTGCAAAAGTGTAATATAGAAAATATTTACGTTGTTTGCATTTTATGAACTGGAGAAGAGGCAAAAACCCCTCAATACCTAGGGAGGATTTAGCACAAAGCTGAAATGGCCAGATACCCCCTTATGTATACTGTATCAAACTAGACATAAAAGCCACAATCCCAAGCAATGTTCCAGAGCTAATTTGGGTTCTGTTTACAATAAATCCTTGTAGTTCACCTCCTTAGGCCAAACACTCCCAAAGTCCTTGACTGTGGATAGCAGCGAGGTCTTTTGGGACCTGGGACCAGACCTTTCTCCAGTCAGGCAAATAATCTGAAAAGAAAAGGAAATCACAGGTAGTCTGATGCATTTTTATTCTTGTGTGTTTTTTTCAGCCGCTAGAGATATTTAAAGACTCTGAACCTCTTGTAGTCTTTGATTCTCTTTTTTAAGAGTCACTTTTTTAGAGAACTTTCTACTTTTCTTAGCTTTGCAGCCAGATTGGTGCACCTGGCCGAAATATCATTCTTCTTTAAAAAAAAAAAAATGCTAGAATTTGAACACAGGCATTGAATTAATAACAGCTTTGCGTAGCGTAATCTCTCGGCGTGCCAATTTGTGGTTAAAAGTTGACTGAAAGGGGGTCCATACGTTAACCTACAAAGACAAGAGGGTCTAGAGTCACACACACACACACACACACACACACACTCCATCTTCACAGATAAAAGAGGATTGATAACCTGAAATCTTCAAGTCTCAAGGAGCCACGATGCAATCTCTCAGTGGACTTTGTGCTGAAGGCTGCAGCTCCGATGATCTCGGGGGAAAAACTGGCCTAGTCACTTGGAAGGCGGAAGCGAAGGTGGTACCTGAGCCAGGTAGGAGCCGCCGAGAGGCAGCCTGGGGCCGCCACTCACGTCGGCGAGGAGGAGCTGGCGGCCGGACCCACCCAGATGGAGAGGAAACCCGAGCCGAGGACCCGCCAGGTGTGGAGACCAACGCCCGCACAGCTCACCTCCGAAGAGGCGGGGCGCGCGGCTGCCGATTACCGGCAGGGGCGGAACCGGCCGGGATCACCTGGGCCCAGGCGGAACTGAGGGGTCGGGTCACCGCACGAAGAACACCGAGACTCACCTGTGCGGGGGCCGGAGGCGGGGCCGGCCCCCACCCGCCGGCCCCCACCCTCCCCGAAGCCGGCGGAAACCTCGGCCGGGAGCGGCCCCCGGGCTCGCCCTGCGCGCTGGGGCGGCGCCCCGCTGGCCACCTCCTAGCGGCACTCCGCCCGTCCGCGCGTCCGTCCCGGCGCGGCCGCCATGACCTGGAGCGCCACGGCCCCGGGCGCCCACCAGCCCGACAACACTGCGTTCACGCAGCAGCGCCTCCCCGCCTGGCAGCCGCTGCTGTCGGCCAGCATCGCGCTGCCGCTCTTCTTCTGCGCGGGCCTGGCCTTCATCGGCCTGGGCCTGGGCCTCTTCTACTCCTCCAATGGCATCAAGGAGCTGGAGTACGACTACACGGGCAACCCGGGCACCGGCAACTGCTCGGCGTGCGCCCTGGCCGACCAGGGCCGCGCACCGCCGCTTCGCTGCTCGTGCGCCTGGTACTTCTCGCTGCCCGAGCTCTTCCCGGGCCCCGTGTACCTCTACTACGAGCTGACCAATTTCTACCAAAATAACCGGCGCTACGGAGTGTCCCGCGACGACTCGCAGCTGAGCGGGCTGCCCAGCGCGCTGCGCCACCCGGCCAACGAGTGCGCCCCCTACCAGCGCAGCGCCACCGGCCTGCCCATCGCGCCCTGCGGCGCCATCGCCAACAGCCTCTTCAACGACACCTTCTCGCTGTGGCACCAGCGCCGGCCCGGCGAGCCCTACGTCGAGGTGCCGCTCGATCGCACCGGCATCGCCTGGTGGACCGACTGCCACGTCAAGTTCCGCAACCCGCCGCTGGTGAACGGCAGTCTGGCGCTGGCTTTCCACGGCACCGCGCCCCCGCCCAACTGGCACAGGCCGGTCTACGAGCTGAGCCCCGACCCGAACAACACCGGCTTCATCAACCAGGACTTCGTGGTGTGGATGCGCACGGCGGCGCTGCCCACGTTCCGCAAGCTGTACGCGCGCATCCGCCAGGGCAACTACTCGGCCGGGCTGCCGCGCGGCGCCTACCTCGTCAACATCACCTATAACTACCCGGTGCGAGCCTTCGGCGGCCACAAGCTCCTCGTCTTCAGCAACATCTCGTGGATGGGCGGCAAGAATCCCTTCCTGGGCATCGCCTACCTGGTCGTGGGCTCCCTGTGCATCCTCATGGGCTTTGTCATGCTGGTGGTCTACATTCGCTACCAGGACCAGAACGACGAGGAGGAGGACGAAGAATGATTCCGGCTACTTGCCAAACAAAACTCTGGCAGGCTTCGTAGGCTTCTCCCCCTCGATTCCAATCCCAATTCCAACCTCTCCTCACTTTTCCTCCTGTTGTGATGAGGGGACCAGAGGGAGGAATTATACCCACTTGCTGGGGTGTTTGGATGGCAGAATGAGACGATCTTAACAAATTCTCCCCATCTGCACGATTTCCCAAGTTGACCTGTTAGGTTCTTAAAGTCTTCAGCATCTGAGCATGGAAGGGACGGTGGAGATTCCTTGCTCAACTTCTATCTGATGAGAAGACTGAGACCTAGAGACGTTAAATAACTTATTCAAGGTCACGGAGCTACTCGTTGGCTCCTGCCTCTGACTCTTTTATCACTACAACACAGTGGTTTTCTTGCGGGGAAGGGGGGCTGGAGGAGAGAGTAAAGCCCTCAAATAACTTCCAGAGGTGTGGAGGGGTGGGAAAGAATATATTTGTGAAAAATGTAGACAGATTAGGAAGCACTATCCCCAGATGCTGACACACGCAGGAGTGCACCTCCTAAAGCTGTATTTTAACAAGCCTGTCTGGAGATCCCTCCTGTATTCCCTCAAATTCTGGAATCACTGCCCTGAACCAGGGAGCAAGTAGAATACTGGCTGTTTCCCTGTTTTCTCATGCGTCTGAGGATGGGCCTGAAGCAGTCATGTGAGCCCAGCTTTTCAGGTAGTCATTTGTTCCCAGGGGCTGTAACAATCATAATGTTTCAAGTTTGGTCTACAATCCTGCCTTCAATATGGAAAACACTCCATAAGTTGTGGAATGAGTGAAAAATAACTTGCTATCTCTAGAAATCTGGCATAAAGATTTGCAAAACAGGGTTTGTATCAATTTATTTAATATTGGAGGGTTAAAGTGAAAAAAAAAAAAAAACAAACACTTTGCCAAGTACTGTGTAGAAACTTGAAAATGCCAGGTCACTTTGTATAGCTTGGAGTGAATGTTTTAAACTTAGAATCAGATAGATGGAAGGGGTCTTAGAGGGAAAATGATTTCCCTAAAGTCATACCTGTGTCTCCTGACTCCTGACTTGGTCCTCTTCATCATCTAAATTATTTTTTATGCTTAGAGAAAAAAAGTTTTCCTTCATGCATATATTTTCCCTGGAGTCTAAGAAAAAACTTGTTAATCTATGTTCTCAAGTGAAGCATGTTTGTTTGTAATAATGGTTTAAAGGAATGCTAAGGAATATAGTCCTATATGTTATCTAGAATCTTAAGAATTATTTGAAACTTCAAGATAATTTTAAAGTCTGACTACTCTAAAATTATCCTAATGTATAGAAAGTTTTTCTAAGCTATAGATTTAAAAAAAAACACCTTCTTTTTATGGCAAAACAAAAACCCCTTAGTGATATCATCTTAACCAGTTTATTTCCTGAAAGTAAACAATTATTTGGTATTCTGTCAAAATCATCCAGTGCCTGCTCTCTATTAAAGCTACTTTCCAGTTACTACTGTTTTTGCTCATGCCTGTAAGGTATTATGAGACCTTGATGTATTTTTTTTAAGTAGCCAAAGAATATTGAATTGTATTGAATTATTTACATTAATTTTATTATACTCTATTCTAGTTCTTTGAAAATTAATAATTGATGGACAGCATGCGTGTTCACTGACCTCTGTCTCAGACCTTCTGGAACAGTTGTGATTTAATATTCTGTCCCACTATTTTACATAAACCAAAAAATATTTTAGCAATTCTAGTGTGTTGGCTTCCCGGTCCCAGAATGTGACACAATTTTATTGTCAGATTGCATATTGCGATTTTAGACTATGAAAATATGATCATTATATGTATATAAGATAATTTTTATTTATTATGAATGTTCGATCAAGCAGCTTACTAGCCTAGCTTTCTTTATGTTGGGTAAGAGAATTTACTACTTTCTTACTATGTGGTCGAGAGCAACCATATGTTTTGCTATCATTTTAACAATATTCAGTCCATTGCTCTAAATTGTTTAATGAGACCACAAAACTTAAGGGGTTCTGATTAAATCAATGAATGTGGTTCCAGGCCCTATTCTCTGGATTTTTGAAAGAGAAGAAAGGTTATGTTTGTCTTACCTTTGTTATCACATTTGCTTAATTCTTTTGAACTATGGTCTTAAAGGCACAAACAGTACCAACCACTTTGTTCATGTGTTATTAGCAGGTTTTTATTGCAGCAAGAAAATCATCTTTCAAAATAAGGCTCAGAGTAAATGCAGTCTTTCAGTGTTAACTTCCTAAAACAGAATTTGAACTTATATGAACATCAACATGTAATATGAATTAGATGATCTTCAACTATTACTTAAATTTGGTCAAATGTGGTCAATTTAAAAAATAATATGAAATTTTATTAAAGAATATGATTGTAGTAGTCTTCTCCATTTCTGCATTTTACCCAAATTCTAAATTGCAGTTATTTATTGGGTGGGTATTTTGGACTCCAAAGCCTCAAAAAATGTCCAGAACAAAAATGTGAAACATTCTCCTGTGATGATCTGTGTGCTATAGCATTTTGTTTGGTATTTCAGGGTTTCAGCTGTGCTTGAATTTTCATGTTGTCTAGTAAATGCCCCTAGCTAGGGCTGTGTCTTCTGGAATGAGACAGAAAAGAGTGAGCCCCAACAACTGGACTGGAAATGTGCTTTGGTCTGCCTTGTAAATTAAACCACAAACCAAAGAGAAACAAAGACGGTAGGTGGGAACTCCCAAAACAATAATATAACAAGAAAGACTCCAGGTATCTCCAGAATCAAGTCAGCTAAACAATTTACTGACTATGCGTTCATTAAAAGTCAGAGACAGAATAATAGCCTGGGATTTCTGTTAGTAACCAACACCTCTTCACAACGTATAACCACAACACTTTCTTCCTCTCTTTAAATCTGTTGTCTCTTCCTGTCATTGAAGATCTCAACAATCTTGAGTAAGTTCTCAAAGAGAGTTATTGGTAGAACTGCAAGGTAATCAACTCCTTATCTTATATGTGCTTGGATATAAGTCATCACTGACTGTAATAATAGTAAATTCCCTCTTTATTTTTATCAGGCTTTTTTTTTCTCTAGCTAAAACATAGCTGATTTTAGATGACAAATTTTTAAAAAATTTTGACTTCAATTTTTTCCCCAGAAGAATTTCTCTCAATTCCCCTCCTACAAAAACAGAGTTATCTTTTTTTTAATTTTTTAAATATTTACTTATTTTTGAGACAGAGACAGAGCGTGAGTGGGGGAGGGGCAGAGAGAGAGGGAGACACAGAATCCGAAACAGGCTTCAGTATCTGAGCTGTTAGCACAGAGCCCGATGCAGGGCTCCAACTCTGGAACAGCAAGATCATAACCTGAGCTGAAGTTGGAGCTTAACCGACTGAGCCACAAACAGAGTCATCTTTCAAGTGTCATTAAGAAGGCCTTAACGAATCTCACTGAAATACGTTCCTGAAGAGAACTTACATGACAGCAGCACTCTGTGTAAAGAACTTGCAAAAATTGCCGGCAGCATTGACTTTATGCATATAGCCACCCCCCATCATTGCCCTGACAAGACTAACAACATGTATTCAAGAAATAAAACACTTCCCCACTGGCTTGCCACCTGGCATTATGATTGCCACCATGTAGATTAAGTCACTGCAGCATATTGCATTCCTTATGGCATGTGCTTGGCTGAGCAACTCACCATAGGACAGAGAAAAATCTTGGAGGTGATGAAACCCAGCAGAGACTCTTTGCTGGTGCAGAGAGATAGGAGAGGGGGGATAAAAGGGAAAGATGAGGTTTAGAGCATGAGACATTTTTCTGAACTAGCAAAGTGTCCAGGAGATAGGGAGGGGGGTTGGCAGCCAAAGGAGCCCATCCCAGAGGGCAGAGCTTGCCAGCGGGCTCATTGATGACAAGGCCTTTAAGAAATTCAGTAAGCAATGGCTCACCTCCTTCTGAACCCCTCAGCTTGTCTTTTTGATCAGATTGAGTGTGATTTATCTTTTTCCTTAGAAGCGAAAGGTATTACTGTCAAGAACGTTTGTTAATAGCCTTGCCCTCTACATTGAGCTCGTAACCAAGTTCCCATTAGAGTGGCTGAAACTTTACATTACTGATGAAAACTGTAAATGATGTGTCATTAATAATGATACTTTGTTCTTCTAAAAGGCCTTTGTTCTAAAAATTCAAGGTGCTTAACACTGTGGTCTCATTAATCTTACCCATCAAAATGCATGAGCTTTTAGAAAGTCATCAGGAGTGATGAGGAAGAAATATATTCCTTTCTCATATTCCTTGCTATTTTGCTCAGTTGTGTTGTTTTTTTTCCTCCAGAACTCTCTAATAGTGAGTAGTGTTCTCAAAAGCATAACTTCTGGATGTGGCAGTAATAGTCATTTAAATGGACCACTTGAGTATTTTCCAAGAGAGACTTAATTCTTACTCTGATTTTAATAGGTAAAAGACATTTCCCATTTGTGTCAAAGAATCCAAAATGGGAAAGGCAACATTCCTATTCATAGTGATAGAATGTACAATACGTTTTACTCTTTTCCCAAAAGACTTTAGGAGTTAAGACTTATGTTACATTAACAGAATTTGCAAATAACTGAATTATGGTGTTTCTCAAATTTTACTTGAGGGGCAAGTTAGCTTGCACACTCACTTTCAAAAATCTTCAATAACAATATCGAATATCACATACATGAATGGTATCCTGCCTTCTCACCAAACTCACATTTCCAAGTGCCTATGGAACACACCTAAGTGGCTTACAGGTAGTGTAAATTCCATAGTCAGCGCTAACTCATTGGCCTCTTTGCCAAGCCCATTCTTCCAAAACCAGTCCTGGGTGTGGGAAAGGACTCTCTCTCTCTCTCTCTCACCCAAACCAAAAAATCTGAACTGCTTCCTTGACTATTCCCTGTTTCCTTTTACATCCAAATGGTTATCAGATCCTGTTGCTTCTATATCCCCAATGCACTTTCAATCAGGTCTCTCTTTGTCACCATTCTGGCCCAGGTCTTTGTTATTTCTCATCTGGAAGTTGGAGGAGCCTGCTAATTGGGTTCCAGTTTATTCTCCACATCCCAGCCACAACGAGCTAGCCAAAACATAAATCTCATCCCGTTCCCCTAGACTTAAAATCTCTCCTGTCTATGCACAGCCGAAAGGAGGAAGTCTAAATTCCTTAGCAGGGTCTACAAGGCCTCCAGAGTTGGCCTCATTCTAAATCTTGATCCCCTTTTCTTCAAGGCCCCACCAAATTCCAGCCATATTGAATGATTTGAAGAGGCCTGTACCCAACAAACCCTCATGTCTTTGCCCATGCTGGTCTGGCTTGTCCACATGACACCCAAATCTCCCCACTCATCCCCAAGACTATACTGGGTCCTCCGTCCTCTGTGAAGTCCTCCGCGAGTCCCTCTTGCCTCCTCTCCTCCCTGTCCCCATCCTAGACTTCCCTCTGTGCTTATTCGTCTCTCAGAGCACTTAATGTGTTACATAGAAATTGCTTATTTGCTTATCTATCTCTATATCCCGACTGTTAGCTCTTTGATGGCTGAGACTTTTTTTCTCATTTATCTCTACTATTGCCAGTGCCAAGTTGAGTGACTAGCACATGGTGGGTCTTCAAATATTTGTTGAACGATTATTAGGAATCCAGTGATTCCATTACGTTACTACCACTGCACGAATTATTTCCTACCATACAGTTGAATACATAGGAAATAAGTGAGGAAACAAATGAGATGTGGAGAATGACACCCTCAACGTTTGAACATTTCAAGTAAGGAGTGCTGGGGATGCTCATATATTCTTAACAGCATGAACATGCTACGCTTAGGGTTCCCATTTGGATAACTTAAATGTGCAATCAGGTCTTCCTCCATAAACTAATTTGCAGAAATGAATAGCGGATGGGTCACCTTAGTCCATTGATAGCAGGGACAGTTACTTCATACTCAAAGGGGATCAATGTCTTTCCTATTAAGCTGCAGTAAGCTAATGGAATGTTTACATTTTTGTGGTGCTTCTTTATGGAGCAGAATGTTTTCCTTACCGTAGTAGTCTATAATAAAATGTAAATGCACACTGCCTTCCTCTGCCAGGTAATTACCCCAGAATCCATTTAAGTAAAAATAGCGTTTGTAGAGAAATATCCAGAAAGGAAAGCAAAAATAAATGGAATAGTAGTTGTCCCATTTGCCGGCTGATGTTTGGTTTATAACGTTTGGCACATCTTGATATCTACATAATAGTAGTTTTAAAACCATAAATAATATTTTACAGAGGTCACACCATAGTTATTTAAGTTCAGGGGTTTATTTCCCTGAGCACTAAGTAGCTATGAATGAATTATGTTTAGTCTGATCTGCCACAGAAGGGCCATAAACCTCCAAGTCATAGCAAACCGTGGAATATTACTTCAATACGTCAGGAAAATTGTACATGTAAAAGAATAATGCATGATAAGGGAAAGGTATTTTTTTTAAGTAATATATGTTACTGGGCAGGAGCTATAAAATTTTGTTATTATAAACTTTCCTCTGATTCTGGAAAACAAGTTAAGGGACAGCTTGGCGTTGGCAGCCCTAAGCCGACGAAACAGGCGGTGGAACCAGAGGGAGGGCCTAGGAAGGCGAGTTTGGCCCTGAATCAGGAATGGTTTCTCCTCCTCAGCACCCCATACCTCAGAAAGATGAAAACAAAGAAAGTCTGCAAGAGCACAGAGATGGTGCTACAAACTTCTCTTTGCTATTGGTGTTCTCCAACACCAGGCAACGGCTTTCACAGACACTCAGAGGCTAGAGAGAGTTTTTAGCATTGAGGAGCAATTGGCTCTTAAAATTGAGGCTAGTTAAAATGCTGAAATGAAACTGTTAAGCACTTTCCGTGTGCCAGACGACATGCTCAGCAATTTCACTGGGTTTTCTCATTTAATCTTTACAACGACCTCGATTACCCCCATTTGCAAATGTAGGAACGGAATTTTGGAAAAATAAACTAGTTCAAGTCTAACATAGTCTGGTGGGAGACAGCCAGGAGTCTAGCCGAGTCCGTGTGACTTCAGAAGCTCCATAGCTATTCAAAGTCAATAGGGATGCAATCCTATGGAATAGATACTATTGTCATCCGCATGTCACTGATGAGAGAGCTGAGGCTCAGAGGGGTTAAGTAACTAGCCTAAGGCAGCACAGTTAGTAGTGAAGAGCCAGCTCATCAGACCGAGAGATTATACACCAAGGAGCTCAACATCCAACCTCTATTTTTCTTTTAGTTTCTAATAAGGATTAATTATGAATATTAAAACTAATCTTACAAAGAAACAAAAATAGTCAAGAAACCCCTGAAAAGGAAGAACAGGGGTTGGGAGAATGAAGAAATGAAGACTTACTATAAAGCTTCAGGATTTTAGACAGGGTGATTTTATTTTATTTTTAATGTTTATTTATTTTAAGAGAGAGAGAGAGAGAGAGCACAAGTGGGGAGGGGCAGAAAGAGAGGGAGACTGAGAATCCCAAGCAGGCTCTATCTACACTGTCAGCTCAGAACCTAATGCAGGGCTCAAACTCATGAACTGCGAGATCATGACCTGCGCCAAAACCAAGAGTCCGTTGCTTAACCGACTGAACCACCCAGGCGCCCCTACACAGGGTGATTTTAGTGCAGGGACAGACAACTAGATCAACAGAACAGAGTAGAGAGAGTTTCAGACAATGAAGAAAAGCATGGAAATGATGATAATCTAGAAGAGGACTTAGCCCTAAGAGAGAAGAAAGCAAATGGAAGCAGGGAGGGGCAAAGAGGGGCATCAAAGGTACTGGTAATATTGTTTTTCTTAAACTTGGAGGTTGGAGGCGTCCATTTTGCTATTATTTCTGAAATTGTGCGCGTAATATGGTATGGAAAAAATAATAACAGCCTGGGCAAATGCTCCTGTGCTGATGAAAAGCTGTGGCAGGGGTTCTAAGACTACACTTTTCACGACACCTTTAGACTCTCTGTGGTGTTTCCAGTGCTTCTATAGACTCCAGCAATGCACAGAATTAGAAGAAGCTATTCTTAGGAATTTGTTACCTCATTAAGGAAATTGGAAAAAAAAATTGTTGAATGTAACATTTTCTTTAAATTGAATAATAAAAATGACATGAGATGGACTGCTGCCCAAAGCCCTCTGTTACAGTTGAAAGTTCAAAGGAACAGAGGTGCCCCTGCTGGTCGGTCCCTGGGAACCTGGTGGGTCTGACATTCTCGGTTTGTCCAAATACTGTATGAAAGGAGCAAAGCTCTGGGCAGTGACATGGGGAGAATTAGAAGATGCCCCTACAGGAGCCAAATCTGCCCATCTTCTCCTCCCCCTCGTTCATCAAAGCAGAAAACAGGAGGAAATGGAATAATCTAACCTAATCTAATGCAGATATCATGGGCAGGGAATGAGTTGCATTTTAACCATATTTCCTCAAATTTGTTGCCCAAAGTGCACTCAAGCAGACAAGCAGTGGGGCTCAAGTCCCAGGCCCTTTGCATGTCATAAAGCCTCACATTTTTCCTGTGTTGCATCCCCTGGGCTGGGGGACATTCCACAGAACCGGGAAGGGGAGGTTTCATCTCTGCCACCTTCAACTCGTCGTGGCCTGCTGACCCTGCCAGGGACTGTGACCAGAGCCTGATTCCAGAGACACAGAACGCGGTGTAAGGTTTCTCAGGTGGATGCCTGTCCAAATGGGCATGGGAATCCCGCTTCTAAAGGTGTGCACGACTGCCCTCTGCTGGACAGAAACAGAATCACCAGCATTTAATTGCCTCTGGGCCTAACCCAAGTGGGAAGGGAAAAAAAATGTTTTATGTGATATATATGCTCATGTGAAATATTTGCTTCAAAAATTAAAGTTCCTGAGATCAAATTACATACAAACACTCTTAAATTGCATAATAATTCCATGAGTTTTAATGCATTCCAATTAATTAATCGAAAAAGAAATGGGCATGTTTAACTTGTATTCAAATATAGAATATTCTCTTCAAATATAATTCTAGCGGTTACTACCAATTTAAATTTTTGTCTCTTAAAACATCTGTGTTTATTTAGAGCTATGTCATAGAGGAAAGATCTTGATGCTAATGTTGGAAAAATATATGTCATCTATTTTGTTGAAAGCTTAGGCACAAAAAATGAAAAAG